>NW_027595494.1:60000-67500 GCF_031162955.1 Sander vitreus | reverse complement strand
AACGTTAGCTGCTGTCGAGTATTGTGTTAACTAGCTAGCGGTAGGCTAACGTTAACTGCTGTCGAGTATAGTGTTAACTAGCTAGCGGTAGGCTAACGTTAGCTGCTGTCGAGTATAGTGTTAACTAGCTAGCGGTAGGCTAACGTTAGCTGCTGTCGAGTATAGTGTTAACTAGCTAGCGGTAGGCTAACGTTAGCTGCTGTCGAGTATAGTGTTAACTAGCTAGCGGTAGGCTAACGTCAGCTGCTGTCGAGTATTGTGTTATCTAGCTAGCGGTAGGCTAACGTCAACTGCTGTCGAGTATAGTGTTAACTAGCTAGCGGTAGGCTAACGTCAGCTGCTGTCGAGTATAGTGTTAACTAGCTAGCGGTAGGCTAACGTCAGCTGCTGTCGAGTATAGTGTTAACTAGCTAGCGGTAGGCTAACGTTAGCTGCTGTTGAGTATAGTGTTAACTAGCTAGCAGTAGGCTAACGTTAGCTGCTGTTGAGTATAGTGTTAACTAGCTAGCAGTAGGCTAACGTTAGCTGCTGTTGAGTATAGTGTTAACTAGCTAGCGGTAGGCTAACGTCAGCTGCTGTCGAGTATAGTGTTAACTAGCTAGCGGTAGGCTAACGTTAGCTGCTGTTGAGTATAGTGTTAACTAGCTAGCGGTAGGCTAACGTTAGCTGCTGTCGAGTATAGTGTTAACTAGCTAGCGGTAGGCTAACGTTAGCTGCTGTCGAGTATAGTGTTAACTAGCTAGCGGTAGACTAACGTTAGCTGCTGTTGAGTATAGTGTTAACTAGCTAGCGGTAGGCTAACGTTAGCTGCTGTTGAGTATAGTGTTAACTAGCGTCACATGCAGCGGGGTTTGTGTTTCCTGTAACGTCTGTTTCAGAGCAGCAGAGAGAAGAGCAGACATATCAGTGGAGCCAGATTTCCGTCTGTATGAAACGTCAATATGGAATGGATTAATTTGCGTAAATTTTTTTAACGCGTTATTTTTTCTCAGATTAATTCATCTAAATTAACGTGTTATTTTGACAGCCCTAATATATATATATATATATATATATATATACAGTACTGTGCAAAAGTTTTAGGCAGGTGTGAAAAAATGCTGTAACTAAGAATGCTTTCAACAATGGAAGTTGTTAATAGTTTATTTTCATCTATTAACAAAATGCAGTGAATGAACAGAAGTCTGAATGAAATCAGTATTTGGTGTGACCCCCCTTTGCCTTCAACACAGCATCAGTTCTTCTAGGTCCACTTGCACACAGTTTATGAAGGAACTCGGCTGGTAGGTTGTTCCAGACATCTTGGAGAACTAACCACAGATCTTCTGTGGATGGAGGCTTCCTCAAATCCTTCTGTCTCTTCATGTAATCCCAGACAGACTCCATGATGCTGACACCAGGGCTCTGAGGGGGCCATGCCATCACTTCCAGGACTTCCTGTTCTTCTTTACCAACACGTTCTCACACCCATCTCGTAAAATATGGACGCTTGGTCAGGTGCCTTTGTCGTTCTTATTGACGCTAAAAGTCTCTTTTAGCGCTTTAAGTAAACGAGCTTGGTCGGGACTATTGCCGTCCCTTTTGACGCAGTTATGTTAAGGAAAGGGTCGTGGGTGGGCTTATGGTTCTGTGACACACGGGAGCTACGGGACCGTCGAGACGGTTGGTTTTAGGAAAGGGTCGTGGGTGGGCTTATGGTTCTGTGACACACGGGAGGAAAGAAAAAAGCAACTATAGCAAGCGTGACAAGTGGGACGTGAACCCCGCTCTCCTGGGTGAAAGTCCTGTGTTTGACCCATCACCCCCCCCAACCAACCTCCTTACAGACTCCTCTCTAAATCCTCTCTAACTGCTGCTCTCCCCGGTGCGTTACACAAACACGCTGAAAGACGCCTTTTTTGTCGCGTCAGACGCTGACAGCCACTGTCCAAACGTCCTTATTTTATGAGTTCGGAATGAGAACGGGTTGTCTTTACGCTGAAGATAGTTCTTAATGACCTTGGCTGTATGTTTGGGCTCGTTGTCCTGCTGAAGAATACATTTGGGGCCAATCATACGCCTCCCTGATGGTATTGCGTGATGGATAAGTGTCTGCCTGTATTTGTCAGCGTTGAGGACACCATTAATCCTGACCAAATCTCCAACTGCATTTGCAGAAATGCAGCCCCAAACTTGCAAGGAACCTCCACCATGCTTCACTGTTGCCTACAGCCACTCATTATTGTACCGCTCTCCAGCCCTTCGGCCAACAACCTGCCTTCTGCTACAGCCAAATATTTCATCAGTCCAGAGCACCTGCTGCCACGTTTTCGTGCATAGTTGAGTTGCGTGGCCTTGTTTCTATGTCGGAGGTATGACTTTTTGGCTGCAACTCTTCCATGAAGACCACTTCTGGCCAGACTTCTCCAGACAGTAGATGGGTGTACCTGGGTCCCACTGGTTTCTACCAGTTCTGAGCTGATGGCCCTGCTGGACATCTTCTCCTGACAGTAGATGGGTGTACCTGGGTCCCACTGGTTTCTACCAGTTCTGAGCTGATGACCCTGCTGGACATCTTCTCCTGACAGTAGATGGGTGTACCTGTGTCCCACTGGTTTCTACCTTATCTTACCATTTCAAAGGGAAATAAGCTTGATGTGTTTTTCATCTCCTGCACTAAGTTTCCTTGGCTGACCAATGCAGCTATGATCCTCAACGTTCCCTGACTTTTTGCAAGTGTACCTATAAGAATTGATGCTGGTTTGAAGGCAAAGGGTAGTGACACTAAATATTGATGTGATTTAGATTTTTCTTTTGGTCACTCACTTTGCATTTTGTAAATTGATAAAAAAAAACAATCATTTATATTTTTGAAAGCATTCTTAGTTTACAGCATGTAGTTTCTCTCACCTGCCTAAGACTTTTGCACAGTACTGTATATATATATATGTATGTAATATATTGAAATAATTGCCATTAACTGATTAAAAGTATGCTGAAATAACAACATCATGATGATGTAAAAAGTCTGAATTCTAACTTTATCAGGTCTGTCTGCAAGAGGACAAGCAAATCTATTTTAAAATGCTTGTTTTCTGAATGGAGTCTGGTTGACTCTGATAACAACTGTTAAACTGTGTTCAGACATTCAGGAGTTCTACGAGCTGACCATTGGTGAGAACCAGACAACAACAACGACAACAAGCCGTCCACACACACCTGGACAGGTACAGGACACACACACACACACACACACACACACACACACACACACACACACACACACACACACACACACACACACACACACACACACACACACACACACACACACACACACACACACACACACACACACACACACACACACACACACACACACACACACACACACACACACACACACACACACACGCACGTGCACACACAGAGACAACAAACACACAGAAACTCTTTCTAATCCACATGCCAACACCCATCGCTGTTACCTAGCAACAGCTGCAGCAGCATTACCGGGGCAACAGCTGCATAACACCATGGCAACAAGAGCCCAACCCCCCCTACCCCCCCCCCTCCTCTCTCTCTCTCTCGCCCCGGTGCTGGCAGACAGCGGGATAGAGGAGGCGAGCGAGGACAGACAGACAGACGAGAGAGAGAGAGAGAGAGAGAGAGAGAGAGAGAGAGAGAGAGAGAGAGCGAGCATGAGTGTGTGAGAGTGTGTGTGAAAATGTGTGTGTGTGAGTGTGTGTGTGTGTGAGTGTGTGTGTGTGGATATGGACTGCCTCTGTATTGTCACCACCAAGGTAAGAGCAGACCGCCCGCACGCACCGCTAAAACACACACACACACACACACACACACACACACACACACACACACACAGACACACAAACACACACAGACACACACACACACACACACACACACACGGTATTACACATGGTTTACGAGGACTATGGGCGCGCGTGCATAGTCCTCATAAACCATCAAAGCCGGGTTTCATGTGTGTATGTTTGCTGCTTCCGTCATGTTTTCATTCACAAGCCTGCGTCTCTCTCTCTCTCTCTCTCTCTCTCTCTCTCTCTCTCTCTCTCTGTTCACGTGTGTTTTCGGTGTGTGTGATTAGCGTGATCACATTAGCATGTGTGTTAGCTCAGGCTATATCTCCAGCCTGTAATTAGCCGTTAGCATAGCCATAGCCGGGATATTATCCACTTAAGCACATGTTACGTTTCACATGATGAGGTCACTTCATTTCATCGCAAATGGGAACATGAGACTAAATGTTGGAGGTGTAATGGTCTGTTTGAATGGAGTTCAACAGGTCATGTACTCCAGCCGCGGGTAAAATGCACCGTCACTCTCATCTGTTACCCCCCCCCACCCCCAACCCTCAGAGGATATGTGAATGTTTGTGTCCCCCCCTCTAATACGACCCACAGGAACATTTGATAAGTCAGCGCACCCTAATAGTGGCAGGAAATCTGTCCTCATATCTAAACCAGAGAAGGTAACACACACACACACACACACACACACACACACACACACACACACACACACACACACACACACACACACACACACACACACACACACACACACACACACACACACACACACACACACACACACACACACACACACACACACACACACACACACACACACACACACACACACACACACACACACACACACACACACACACACACACACACACACACAAGTAGTTTGTTCCTCCCACCCCACCCACTTGAGAGTTTGCCGTCCTCATATCTAAACCAGAGAAGGTAACGGTGGCGGTTTTAAACACGTGGTCCCAGAGTCTGGTAGGACCAGGCTAGTGTAGCAGAGTCTGGTAGGACCAGGCTAATGTACCAGAGTCTGGTAGGACCAGGCTAGTGTACCAGAGTCTGGTAGGACCAGGCGAATGGACCAGAGTCTGGTAGGACCAGGCTAATGTACCAGAGTCTGGTAGGACCAGGCTAATGTACCAGAGTCTGGTAGGACCAGGCTAATGAACCAGAGTCTGGTAATCCCGGCTAATGGACCAGAGTCTGGTAGGACCAGGCTAATGTACCAGAGTTTGGTAGGACCATGCTAACGGACCAGAGTCTGGTAGGACCAGGCGAATGGACCAGAGTCTGGTAGGACCAGGCTAGTGTACCAGAGTCTGGTAGGACCAGGCTAGTGTACCAGAGTCTGGTAGGACCATGCTAACGGACCAGAGTCTGGTAGGACCAGGCTAATGGACCAGAGTTTGGTAGGACCATGCTAACGGACCAGAGTCTGGTAGGACCAGGCGAATGGACCAGAGTCTGGTAGGACCAGGCTAGTGTACCAGAGTCTGGTAGGACCAGGCTAATGTACCAGAGTTTGGTAGGACCAGGCTAATGGACCAGAGTCTGGTAGGACCAGGCTACAGTACCAGAGTCTGGTAGGACCAGGCTAATGGACCAGAGTCTGGTAGGTCCTTCTCTAGTGTGCCAGAGTCTGATAGTACCAGGCTAGTGTACCAGAGTCTGGTAGGACCAGGCTAATGGACCAGAGTCTGGTAAGACCAGGCTAATGTACCAGAGTCTGGTAGGACCAGGCTACAGTACCAGAGTCTGGTAGGACCAGGCTAGTGTACCAGAGTCTGGTAGGACCAGGCTAATGGACCAGAGTCTGGTAGGACCAGGCTACAGTACCATTGTCTGGTAGGACCAGGCTAATGTACCAGAGTCTGGTAGGACCAGGCGAATGGACCAGAGTCTGGTAGGACTAGGCTAGTGTACCAGAGTCTGGTAGGATCAGGCTAGTGTACCAGAGTCTGGTAGGACCAAGATACAGTACCAGAGTCTGGTAGGACCAGGCTAATGTACCAGAGTCTGGTAGGACCAGGCTAATGAACCAGAGTCTGGTAATCCCGGCTAATGGACCAGAGTCTGGTAGGACCAGGCTAGTGTACCAGAGTCTGGTAGGACCAGGCTAATGTACCAGAGTCTGGTAGGACCAGGCGGATGGACCAGAGTCTGGTAGGACTAGGCTAGTGTGCCAGAGTCTGGTAGGATCAGGCTAGTGTACTAGAGTCTGGTAGGACCAGGCTACAGTACCAGAGTCTGGTAGGACCAGGCTAATGTACCAGAGTCTGGTAGGACCAGGCTAATGTACCAGAGTCTGGTAGGACCAGGCTAATGGACCAGAGTCTGGTAGGACCAGGCTAATGTACCAGTGTCTGGTAGGACCAGGCTAATGTACCAGAGTCTGGTAGGACCAGGCTAATGGACCAGAGTCTGGTAGGACCAGGCTACAGTACCAGAGTCTGGTAGGACCAGGCTAATGTACCAGAGTCTGGTAGGACCAGGCTAATGGACCAGAGTCTGGTAGGACCAGGCTAATGTACCAAAGTCTGGTAGGACCAGGCTAATGGACCAGAGTCTGGTAGTACCAGGCTAGTGTACCAGAGTCTGGTAGGACCAGGCTAATGGACCAGAGTCTGGTAAGACCAGGCTAATGTACCAGAGTCTGGTAGGACCAGGCTACAGTACCAGAGTCTGGTAGGACCAGGCTAGTGTACCAGAGTCTGGTAGGACCAGGCTAATGGACCAGAGTCTGGTAGGACCAGGCTACAGTACCATTGTCTGGTAGGACCAGGCTAATGTACCAGAGTCTGGTAGGACCAGGCGAATGGACCAGAGTCTGGTAGGACTAGGCTAGTGTACCAGAGTCTGGTAGGATCAGGCTAGTGTACCAGAGTCTGGTAGGACCAAGATACAGTACCAGAGTCTGGTAGGACCAGGCTAATGTACCAGAGTCTGGTAGGACCAGGCTAATGAACCAGAGTCTGGTAATCCCGGCTAATGGACCAGAGTCTGGTAGGGCCAGGCTAGTGTACCAGAGTCTGGTAGGACCAGGCTAATGTACCAGAGTCTGGTAGGACCAGGCGGATGGACCAGAGTCTGGTAGGACCAGGCTAGTGTGCCAGAGTCTGGTAGGATCAGGCTAGTGTACTAGAGTCTGGTAGGACCAGGCTACAGTACCAGAGTCTGGTAGGACCAGGCTAATGTACCAGAGTCTGGTAGGACCAGGCTAATGTACCAGAGTCTGGTAGGACCAGGCTAATGTACCAAAGTCTGGTAGGACCAGGCTAATGTACCAGAGTCTGGTAGGATCAGGCTAGTGTACCAAAGTCTGGTAGGACCAGGCTAATGTACCAGAGTCTGGTAGGATCAGGCTAGTGTACCAGAGTCTGGTAGGATCAGGCTAGTGTACCAGAGTCTGGTAGGACCAGGCTAATGTACCAGAGTCTTTTTGTCGCCCTTTCGTTGCCTTTTTTTCACATTGTTGTCGCCTTTTCGTTGCCTTTTTGTGGCCTTTTTGAATCCTTTTTTTCACATTGTCACCTTTTTATTGTCCTTTTGTTGCTTTTTGTCTAATATATACTATTGTTTTAGTGTTGGCTTGGTCAGGTAATAACCTGCATTTTTATCGCCAGTTTGTTCCAACATTTCCTGGTGTAATATTCGTCTATTTTCT
>NW_027595494.1:0-52500 GCF_031162955.1 Sander vitreus | reverse complement strand
GTAGTAGTACTCCTCCAGAAAAACGTGATTATGCGATCTCATAATTCAATGCATAATCAGCCAAAGTCTGCATATTTATGCGGGGGCCGCATTTTTTCAAATACTCAAATACTTTAGCCGCATAAATTGCCAATTTCCACGCAAAATATGCTTCCATGATTTCATAATCCCCGCATTTTCGTTATATATATATATTATATAAATACATATAGGAACATACAGATACATATAGGAACATACAGATACATATAGGAACATACAGATACATATAGGAACATATAGGAATATACAGATACATATAGGAACATACAGATACATATAGGAACATACAGATACATATAGGAATATACAGATACATATAGGAACATACAGATACATACAGGAACATACAGATACATATAGGAACATACAGATACATATAGGAACATACAGATACATATAGGAATATACAGATACATACAGGAACATACAGATACATACAGGAAAATACAGATACATATAGGAACATACAGATACATATAGGAACATACAGATACATACAGGAACATACAGATACATATAGGAATATACAGATACATATAGGAATATACTGATACATATAGGAACATACAGATACATATAGGAATATACAGATACATATAGGAATATACAGGTACATATAGGAACATACAGATACATATAGGAACATACAGATACATATAGGAACATACAGATACATATAGGAACATACAGATACATATAGGAAGAGTGTAATGAAGCCTGAGTGGAGCTGTTGGATGTTGTCTATGCATGGCTGTTCAGTGTGGGGATTGTCGGTACGCAACCTGTGCTGCACGATCCAATACATAGTAGAAAACGTGACGGTTTCTACACTATTTGTATCACGCATGCGTTGAAACACTTGACGGTCAGGCGGCACAACTGGCGGCATATTTTTGTACTAAATTAACACCGGAGCGACCGCCACCGGACAAATCAGTAATATTTTTTTATAGACATTAAAAGACCCTCAAAATAAAATATGAAAATGACCGTTAAAATATATAACAGCTGTTACGTCAGTTCTACTTTACTTGTGCTCATTTAAAATACAGTCAATGGTTTATTGGTATTACTGTAAAGTCTTAGTTTAGCTGTAGCCTGCTTGTTTTTAGACTGAATCAAGCTGTGTCACCTAGCGGTTAGCCAAATTAGCTGTTAGCTAAACTAACGTTAGCTTCCCGGTCATGTGTGGTTATAGTGGCTTTCCTGAGTACTGATCATGTGTAAGAGTCTGTATGAGTGGATTAGATTTCTGTAGGTGTTTCTTTATGTGAATGTGAATATTTCAGATCCGTTTGAGGAGTGACTATGGTTACCATTTTCAAAGTCTCGGTCTAAACCCCTCAAAGTCTTGGTCTCAACCCCTCAAAGTCTCGGTCTAAACCCCTCAAAGTCTTGGTCTCGACCCCTCAAAGTCTCGGTCTCGACCCCTCAAAGTCTTGGTCTCAACCCCTCAAAGTCTCGGTCTAAACCCCTCAAAGTCTCGGTCTAAACCCCTCAAAGTCTCGGTCTAAACCTCTCAAAGTCTCGGTCTAAACCCCTCAAAGTCTCGGTCTAAACCCCTCAAAGTCTCGGTCTAAACCCCTCAAAGTCTCGGTCTCAACCACTCAAAGTCTCGGTCTCAACCCCTCAAAGTCTCGGTTTCAACCCCTCAAAGTCTCAGTCTCAACCCCTCAAAGTCTCGGTTTCAACCCCTCAAAGTCTCAGTCTCAACCCCTCAAAGTCTCCGTCTCGGCCCCTCAAAGTCTCGCTCTAAACCCCTCAAAGTCTCGGTCTCAACCCCTCAAAGTCTGGGTCTAAACCCCTCAAAGTATCGGTCTAAACCTCTTAAAGTCTCGGTTTAAACCCTTCAAAGTCTCGGTCTCAACCCCTTAAAGTTTCACTCTCAACCCCTCAAAGTCTCAGTTTCAACCCCTCAAAGTCTCAGTCTCAACCCCTCAAATTCTCGGTCTAAACCCCTCAAAGACTCGGTCTCAACCCCTCAAAGTCTCGGTCTCAAACCCTTAAAGTCTCAGTCTCGACCCTTCAAAGTCTCGGTCTCAACCCCTCAAAGTCTAGTTCTCATCCACTCAAAGTCTCGGTCTAAATCCCTCAAAGTCTCGGTCTCGACCCCTCAAAGTCTCAAAGAGTCAGAAAGTTGTAACCGTATCGTAGTCCATGTTTGTTCCACATGCACGTAATACATCTCCATAAAAGCAGGCGACGCTAATCTGTATTGACACCCAAAAAATGTAAACCGGTAGCTGATTGGAAGAACGCATCACGTGGGTCTGGCTGCTCCCAGATTTTACAACCGACCATAATGGCGGCTTGTTCAGAATACGATCTCGTATTTTACTAAAATAGTTCACCGAAACGTCTTTCTGAAAACAGAGAGAAACAGGCCGTGCAGCTGCTGAATCTGTCTTCATTTCAGATCAACAAAGGTCAGTTTAAAAGATGTTCATCAGATGTTGAGAGACTCTAGTCACGCTCATCCCGCTCCCTGTTTCCGGGTTAGCTCTCCAACAATCAGATGGCTCATGGAGTCCGACTGCCGGTAGTGCCCGCATCTCCGATTATACACGTCAAATCGGCCAAAATTAAAGCCAATGGCCCCTCTAACAGACGACGGCACGGAACACACTGAACAGACTCGAGTCACCGACCTCGCCAGACTGTTCAGAGGTCGATTATCGGGTTGGTGTGTCAGTGCCATAAGACACTCAATGCTTTCGATGCTGTTCTTGATGCTTTTGAAGCGTCTTTGTTCTTCGAGGTCCAGATTGGTTCCTCAAGGCTGGAAGCTTTTGATCCTTGTCTGGTTTTGGTTTTGTTCTGGACTCAGAAACCCTTGAAACCCTAAGCTTATCATGACTCTGTGATAAAGGTGGAGAGGTTTTAATATTTCTGGCCTTTTTAAACAGCAGAACGGCCCTCTGTCATCTCTGCCTGGGTGGTCGAGAGACATAGAGTCAGAGAGAGAGAGAGAGAGAGGGAGAGGGAGAGAGAGAGAGAGAGAGAGGGAGAGAGAGAGAGAGAGAGAGAGCTGTCAGGGGAAGTGAGGTGTAATTAATTCACAGTGAACTGTAACAGTCTCTCTCTCCGTTATATAACCTCCAGATTCTCCAGAGACACAAAGACACAATGAAGAGAGAGTTGTAGAGTCGACAGCTGTGTAGCCTGCAGCAAATACAGACAGGCAGGCAGACAGACAGTCAGACAGACAGACAGGCAGAGAGACAGACAGGCAGGCAGACAGACAGGCAGGCAGGCAGACAGACATGCAGAGAGACAGGTAGAGAGACAGACAGACCAGCAGACAGGCAGACAGGCAGAGAGACAGACAGACAGGCAGACAGACAGAGCAAGTGTTTGGTGCGACAGCTTCGAGGAAAAACGTCCTTTTAACCTGCAGAAATGTTCGCGTGAAGCATTCTTACTTATATCTCTGGGAAGTGAAGCTCTGTTATTGGTATGTATTCCACATATTTATTACTATCAGCAGCACGTTGACTGCTGCTGTATAAGAGCGTGAAGATCCTCGTAGGGAGGAGGTCGGGGGGGAAGTCTGGCTCCTAAAACACAAGACTTTCACCCAGGAAACAGGTGATGTGACATGGGGTCATCAGGTGTTTTTGGGTCAACATCAGACACCCTCTCCCAGCGACCCAGCCAGGGTTCATCAGGCCCTGACTTGCGTCCCAGCAGCAACCCACGGATCAGCCCTTTTCAACCAAAGCCACATTGTGGATTTCTCTGCGGCATCACTTCCGGACTTAATGGCCCTTTTCCTGGCCGCACCTGTAAAACCCAACCGGTTGAGGACTTTGCACAGTGAGTGGCCTGCAAAGCCTCTACAGCCAACTTCTATAGGCTCAAGGAAAGTCTTCCAGCCACTGTCTTTACACTTCTCCACCAGCTCTTGGTACTTTGCACGTTTCCTCTCGTTGGCTTCGTCCATACGCTCTTCCCAGGGCACCATGGGCCCTATTTTAATGATCTAAGCGCACGGCGTGAAGCGCCTGGTACAGGTGCATTTAGGGCGTGTCCAAATCCACTTTTGCTAGTTTGACGGCGGAAAAAAGGGTCCGTGCGCTGGGCGCATGGTTTAAAAGGGTTGTACTTAGTGTCTTCATTAATCAGAGGTGTGTTTTGAGCGTAAGATGCAATAAACCAATCAGAGATCATCTCCCATTCCCTTTAAAAGCCAGGCGTGTTTGGACCTTGGAGCATTGCTATTATGATGGAGGATTTTTATCTGTAATCTTCTGCATGTGTGTGTGCTGCTGTGCATCCCTGTGTGTGTAACAAGTATAGTGTGTGCACACTGTGCACGAGTCTAGGAGCATTTTACTAATGCTCTGTTAAAATAACAATGAAATGCTGAGTTATTGACTTTAGACCAGGTCTTTGTTGGTCAATGGCGCGATCCCGCTTCCCGCTGCCTGAAGATAGCAATACGCCCAGAATGCACCTGAACACACCTCCCTGTAAGACCAGCACGGCCAGAATGCACCTGAACACACCTCCCTGTAAGACCAGAATGCACCTGAACACACCTCCCTGTAAGACCAGCATGCCCATGGGCCACAGATGGGAGCAGGTGCATTTGCTTTTTAAATGACGTGGGTGCTGGATGGGAAACTGACAACTGCATCGGTCTTAAACTAACAAAGACACTTGGGTCGGGCATTGAGGTGCGTTGCGCCGGGTGTAAGATAGGGCCCTCTGAGTTCTGGTCTGATCAGTTGTTTTGAAGCCTCGGAGGTGATGATCATATCTGGACGGAGTGATGTTGTTTTGATGTGTTGTGGACACTTTAGCTGCTTTCCCAGGACAGCCTGCAGTTGCCAGTCAAAGGCTGTGTAGAGGAGACATGCTGATGGAGTGCTTGGTCTTGGCCGGGTTTCTCTCCGGCTTTGACAAAGGTGATTGCCGTCTTTGGAGCGTGGTGGTGTTTGCAGGTGCTGATGGCTGCGGCTACACTCTCAGCGACTGCTTTTAGCACCTGGTCGTGGCGCCAACGATAGCGGCCATCTGCAAGGGCCTTTGGACAGCTACTGAGGAGATGTTCTAGAGAGCCTCTTCCAGAGCAAAGAAGGCAGGAAGGTGTTGCACTTTCCCCCAGGTGTGGAGGTTAGCTGGGCTTGGTAGGGCATCATAGACTGCTTGCACAAGGAACAGGATGCGTTGGAAGGCTGCCTGCATGATGTTTGCCCAGGTCATCCTGCACTGCGGTGTACTCTCCCATCTTGTCCAAGCTCCCTTCTGCCGGAAACCCACCGCCCTACTCACTCACTCTTCCTCCACACCTGCTCGGACCTCTTCCTGGAGTATGTGTGTCTCTCCTTGGCCTGGGCCTTGCCCACCTGGTTCTTTGTCAAGTAACCCAACCCCGCTCTGCTGGATGCCATGATGCCCACCAGTGCCTCTTGCCTTAGGCATGACTCTGCCACCTCCACTGTGTTTGCTGCCCTCCATTTCTTTCCAGGTGTTCATGTCATGAAGAAGTTAAGGAGTTGAGGAAGTTAAGGAGAAAAGACAGCGTAACCTGTTCACGTGACCGGCCAGTGGTAGTTTTAGGATACAGTAATACACACAGTAATACACACACGGTCCTACTGCGTCCGCTGTGTGAAGGAGTTTGTATGTTTGTGACTGAATGTTTTAACGGCAGATTGCAGGCAGTGATGTAATCATCCTGTTGTTGAGGACTTGATATGAGAGAGAAAGGTGGTCGCCATAGCTACAGTTACAGTTGCCTAGGTAACCAGCCCCCTGAGGGCTCCACAGCTGTTACCATGGAGTTGCCGTGGAGACAAGCCATCGGCAGAGAGATCCTGATTAAAAAAAAAAATCTTTTTCTGTTTTTACAGATGAACGGATCAGAAGGAGAGCTGGAGTACGAAGAGATCACTCTGGAGAGGGTAAATACACAGTAATACACACATAATACACATAATACACACAATATACACGCAATACACACAGTACACACAACACACACACAGAGCTGGAGTACGAAGAGATCACTCTGGAGAGGGTAATAATACACACAATATACACTATAATACACATAATACACACAATAATACACATAATACACAATACACCTAGTACACACAGTACACATAATACACACATAATACACATAATACACACAGTACACATAATACACACAACATACACACAGAGCTGGAGTACGAAGAGATCACATTGGAGAGGGTAATAATACACATAATACACACATAATACACATGGCCGTTTGGTTTAAAGAGACATTAGAGGAGGAGATGAAGTGACAGGTGAGCATGAGCTAGTGTTCTCCGTAGACGAGAGGAACCAACTCTCTGAGGTGGGAGGTTTCTGTCGATCTGTTTAAAAGCTGTGCTCACAGGAAATAAACTGACAGCAGCAGAATATTTTTAACTCCCCGCAGGTTATTTTAGGAACCGGATAAGAAATCAAAGAGCTGAACACAGCTGCTGTCATCAGATACAACAAGAGATCCATCAGATCCATCATAATTACAGTCACAGGAGCAGTTAAAGCATCAATCAATCAATTAGTTGTCAACTGAACTATTTTGATAATGTTTTAATGTGTGTGTGTGTGTGTGTGTGTGTGTGTATGTGTGTGTGTCTCTGTGTATGTGTGTGTGTGTGTGTGTGTGTGTGTGTGTTCAGGGTAACTCTGGTCTGGGATTCAGCATCGCAGGAGGAACTGATAATCCTCACATTGGAGACGACCCGTCCATCTTCATCACCAAGATCATTCCTGGAGGAGCTGCTGCCCAGGACGGACGCCTCAGGTACACACACACACACACAAACAGACAGACAGACAGACAGACAGACACACACACACACACACACACACACACACACACACACATACACAGAGACACACACACACAGACACACAGACACACACACACACACACACAGACAGACAGACAGACAGACAGACACACACACAGGGGTGTGAGGGGTGGTGATGGAGCAGTGGATGTGACACTTGCCTTTGGTGTGGGAGACCTGGGTTTGATTCCCACTGTGATACATCAACCAATGTGTCCCTGAGCAAGACACTTAACTACAGATGCACCAATCCGACTTTTTCAGTCCCGATACCGATGCCAGGGCTTTGTGTATCTGTCGATAACCGATACCGATCCGATACCGTTGTTGAATTAATAATAAACTGTATACCTTTTCCACCTTATACTTTCCTTCCACCATGTGGAAGAGACTAAAGGCACCAGACTTTCCTAACTAAACATTACTTTCCTAACACAAAATAACATAGATGTAATGTATTGAATTCTTATTTATTTGTTATTTAAAAAAACAATTGTGCATTCAAATCGCAAATATAATGTAATCAAACTTCTTAAAATTAATTTAAATAAATAATAACGGGCCTTTATATAGGTTTATAATGGCTTATTCTACTGTCAGGAGTACATAGAACATCACAAAAACATTTTAATGTCATCATGTTTACTAAAAGCTTTGATTACTAAAGGGTTTGGCTCCACGACATTATGCAATAACTTTATATGAAGGAGAATGCATCAAACAGTTACGCAATCTAAACTATTTTTATTGTGCAAACTGCAATGTAGTAAAATAAACTCAAATCGAAGGTTTCCCTTTCAAAACAAAATAGTTGTAAGCTAGTTGTATAAACACTAGCTTGGCCACAGGTCAGTTAGGTTGTAGTGTGGTTGTAGTGGGCGACTGAGCGTAGCTCTGCTGTCAGCCTCCTTCGCTGTTTGAATGATGTTTGTAGGTTAGCGGACGTATTTCAGCGAGGCAAGGCATCTTAAATCCAGAGTTTTAATCATTGCTCTGAACCCGTCTTTCTCAGCGGTCTGTAGCATTCATATTGCGTTCATAATGTTGCTCCGCTGCATGCTTGAAGTGACATGTCGTTAACGTTAGCACTGTAATGTTAGCACGGCCGAGTAACGTTAGAGCGACGGACAACAACAGTGGCTAAATTATTCTATTATTATAAATTATTATATAATTAACACACACACACACACACACACACACACACACACACACACACACAGACAGAGACTAACTAATAGAACTCCTACCTGATGTCATCACTGGTCTCATCTCTACGCGATGTCATCACTGTTCTCATCTGTTTCTCTACTGTGCGACAGTAAGTCTCGTGGTTATGACCCAATCGTTAGCCTATTGTTATAAAAACGTCTGCTACGGAGCCATAACGTGAGATACAAGGTAATGGAGCCTTTTATACATTGTTGTGTTTCTTTAGATGTAAAGTTATTCGCTGTCAAAGTGACGCCAAAATGAATGGCAGTCAATGGGATGCTAACAGGAGGTGATGGCTTGTTAGCATCAACATGGCGCCATAGGAGCTACGCGTTGTGAGGAGAAGCTTACCCCCTTGGGTAAACCCCCATTTGGCTGCTACATTTCCAGTGTCCAAAAGGCTAGCTAGTCTGTTAACATGAATATTTGTGAGCCTCCAAGCACAGACGTCACACTTTAAATCCTCCTTGTTGCCTTTCACCGTCCACTTATTAACTGCTGTCCATCTCCTCCTTTCCTTTTCCCTCTTTCTTTTTCTATTTTTAGCCTCCGACAGCTGTTTTGCTTTATACATCTTTTTCCATAGATGACAACTCACTACTTGTACCTGCTTGCTCAGCGACTCTCCCTCTTCTATCTCAACATTCTATGTCAACATTCTATGTCAACATTCTATGTCAACATTCTATCTCAACATTCTATGTCAACATTCTATCTCAACATTCTATGTCAACATTCTATCTCAACATTCTATGTCAACATTCTATGTCAACATTCTATCTCAACATTCTATCTCAACATTCTATCTCAACATTCTATCTCAACATTCTATCTCAACATTCTATGTCAACATTCTATGTCAACATTCTATCTCAACATTCTATGTCAACATTCTATCTCAACATTCTATGTCAACATTCTATGTCAACATTCTATGTCAACATTCTATGTCAACATTCTATGTCAACATTCTATGTCAACATTCTATGTCAACATTCTATGTCAACATTCTATGTCAACATTCTATTTCAACATTCTATGTCAACATTCTATGTCAACATTCTATGTCAACATTCTATGTCAACATTCTATGTCAACATTCTATGTCAACATTCTATTTCAACATTCTATGTCAACATTCTATCTCAACATTCTATTTCAACATTCTATGTCAACATTCTATCTCAACATTCTATGTCAACATTCTATCTCAACATTCTATCTCAACATTCTATGTCAACATTCTATCTCAACATTCTATGTCAACATTCTATGATGGAATCTTTTGAGACAAGGCGCCTACTCTAGCCTGTTAGTCCTCTAAAATGTTATATATTAATATTGAGGAAATGCAGAAATGATTTAGAAACGCACAACAGCAGCTACAGATAGAACATAACAAACAAATATATTTTTGTATTATTATTACTTTTTACCATTGCTTTGGCTCCCCCCATGGTGCTGCGCCCCTATGCGCAGCATATAGCTCATACTCACTTTTTGCGCCACTGCCGAATGTCCTTCCAGCAATGGTTGATCCCTCTCTCTCTCTCTCTGTCTCCAGGGTGAACGACAGCATCGTGTTTGTTAACGACGTGGACGTGCGTGAGGTCACTCACTCCCTTGCGGTGGAGGCGCTAAAGGAGGCGGGGCCTGTCGTCAGGCTGTACGTGCTGCGGAGACGCCCGCCCAGCGAGCGCGTCACGCAGATCAAACTCATGAAGGGACCCAAAGGTAGGAAAGGAGACGAGGAGACGAGGACCTGTCTCTCTGCCTCTATGTACCTGTTTATCTGCCCCTGTACCTGTCTCTCTGTCCCTGTACCTGTCTCTCTGCCTCCCTGTACCTGTCTGTACCTGTCTGTCTGCCTGTCTGTCCTACCAGGTCTGGGGTTCAGTATAGCGGGCGGTGTGGGGAACCAACATGTTCCAGGAGACAACAGCATCTACGTCACCAAAATCATCGAGGGAGGAGCAGCGCACCGCGACGGACGGCTACAGATCGGGGACAAAATATTGGCCGTACGTAAATATATATATATATATACACAGTATCTCACAAAAGTGAGTACACCCCTCATTACATTTTAGTAAATATTTCATTATATCTTTTAATGAGACAACACTGAAAAAATTACACTTTGCTACAATGTAAAGTATGAAGGTTACAGCTTGTATAACAGAGTAAAGTATGAAGGTTACAGCTTGTATAACAGAGTAAAGTATGAAGGTTACAGCTTGTATAACAGAGTAAAGTATGAAGGTTACAGCTTGTATAACAGAGTAAAGTATGAAGGTTACAGCTTGTATAACAGAGTAAAGTATGAAGTATACAGCTTGTATAACAGAGTAAAGTATGAAGTGTACAGCTTGTATAACAGAGTAAAGTATGAAGTGTACAGCTTGTATAACAGAGTAAAGTATGAAGTGTACAGCTTGTATAACAGAGTAAAGTATGAAGTGTACAGCTTGTATAACAGAGTAAAGTATGAAGGTTACAGCTTGTATAACAGAGTAAAGTATGAAGGTTACAGCTTGTATAACAGAGTAAAGTATGAAGTATACAGCTTGTATAACAGAGTAAAGTATGAAGTGTACAGCTTGTATAACAGAGTAAAGTATGAAGTGTACAGCTTGTATAACAGAGTAAAGTATGAAGTGCTACAGCTTGTATAACAGAGTAAAGTATGAAGTGTTACAGCTTGTATAACAGAGTAAAGTATGAAGGTTACAACTTGTATAACAGAGTAAAGTATGAAGGTTACAGCTTGTATAACAGAGTAAAGTATGAAGGTTACAGCTTGTATAACAGAGTAAAGTATGAAGGTACAGCTTGTATAACAGAGTAAAGTATGAAGGTTACAGCTTGTATAACAGAGTAAAGTATGAAGTGTACAGCTTGTATAACAGAGTAAAGTATGAAGGTTACAGCTTGTATAACAGAGTAAAGTATGAAGGTTACAGCTTGTATAACAGAGTAAATGTACTGTCCCCTCAAAATAACTCAACACACAGCCATTAATGTCTAAACCGCTGGCAACTAAAGTCACTACACCCCCATGTTAGATTCCCATAGAGGCAGGCAGATTTTAATTTTTAAAGGCAAGTTATTTCATGGATCCAGGATACTATGATCCTGATAAAGTTCCCTTGGTCCCCACATCATCACATACCCTTCACCATACCCCCCCCCACATCATCACATACCCTTCACCATACCCCCACATCATCACATACCCTTCACCATACCCCCCCATCATCACATACCCTTCACCATACCCCCCCATCATCACATACCCTTCACCATACCCCCCCATCATCACATACCCTTCACCATACCCCCACATCATCACATACCCTTCACCATACCCCCCACATCATCACATACCCTTCACCATACCCCCCACATCATCACATACCCTTCACCATACCCCCCCATCATCACATACCCTTCACCATACCCCCACATCATCACATACCCTTCACCATACCCCCCCCCATCATCACATACCCTTCACCATACCTAGAGATTAACATGGGGTACTTTCCATAAGATCATCTCTCAATGCAAATCAAACCAGCTATTAGACTAACTGAAATACAACCATGTTAATCTCTAGGTATGGTGAAGGGTATGTGATGATGTGGGGGTATGGTGAAGGGTATGTGATGATGTGGGGGGGGGGGTATGGTGAAGGGTATGTGATGATGTGGGGGTATGGTGAAGGGTATGTGATGATGTGGGGCTATTTTAATTCCAAAGGCCAAGGGAACTTTATTAGGATGCATAGTATCCTGGATCCATGAAAACACTTTTAAAGAGAGTTAAATTCCTCTATGGGAATCTAACATGGGGGTATACTGAATTTAGTTGCCAGTGGTTTAGACATTAATGGCTGTGTGTTGAGTTATTTTGAGGGGACAGCACATTTACTCTGTTATACAAGCTGTAACCTTCATACTTTACTCTGTTATACAAGCTGTAACCTTCATACTTTACTCTGTTATACAAGCTGTAACCTTCATACTTTACTCTGTTATACAAGCTGTAACCTTCATACTTTACTCTGTTATACAAGCTGTAACCTTCATACTTTACTCTGTTATACAAGCTGTAACCTTCATACTTTACTCTGTTATACAAGCTGTACACTTAATACTTTACATTGTAGGAAAGTGTAATTTCTTCAGTGTTGTCTCATTAAAAGATATAATGAAATATTTACTAAAATGTGAGGGGTGTACTCACTTTTGTGCTTTTCTAGTCTTAACAACTACTTAAAGCTCTTTTCCATAGTACAGGAACCATTCACCATTCACACACATTCATACCCTGTGGCCCAGGCTGCCGTACAAGGTACCTCCTGATCATCAGATACACACTCACACACATTTACACTCTGATGAAGCAGCGTCGGGGGCTTTTTTCTAAAATATTTTATGATTTTTTTTTTCTAGATTATCCCAACATTTTAATCACTAAATATCCTGAGTTCTTTCTTAAAAAGACTAACTTTTTAAGTAATCACTTACATTAAGTTCATCTAGACAAAATGTCCGAAACAAGATGAACAGCAGAGTGACCTTGAGAAGATTCTGTAAATAAATTGGATAATTAAACTAAAACCTGGAACTATAATCTCAGACGCTTTAATGTGACCTTTGACCCCGGCAGGTGAACCACGTATCTCTGGAGGACATCCTCCACGAAGACGCCGTGGTGGCGCTGAAGAACACGGGCGAGGTCGTGTACCTGAAGGTCGCGGCGCCCACCGCGCAGTACATGCACCCAGCGGACCGCTACAGCCCCCCCGACCTCACCAGCTGTATGTACACACACACACACACACACACACAAACACAAACACACACACACACACACACACACACACACACACACACACACACACACACACACACACACACACACACACACACACACACACACACACACACACACACACACAGACACACACACACACACACACACACACACACACACATACACACAGACACACAGAGACACACACACACACACACACACACACACACACAGACACACACATACACAAACACACACACGTATAGTCTTCAGGGTCACGGAGGCACACAAGCCTCCCCACCACGACAAGGTAGCAAAATGTAATCTCACCACGTTACTAATGACTAAGATGGCTATTCTGACTTTCTTCTGATGTTATCTGTGGGGGAATGTCATTAGGTAAGGCTTGTTCGCAAACAAAAATATTGAAGATGTAGAAAGCAACTGGAGGCAAGATTGTGCAATCAATTCTTAAGGTCAATATAAGTAAATGTGGCAAGTGACTTCAAATTGATCGTGTTTATGCATAGGTTAACTTACTGAATGGACATGAATGTGTTACTTATTTGGCCCCTGTTTTTTCTACTTGTGACTTTATGGCTTCTTGGCCATAAGTCAATTAGGCCTAGTGTTGAGCTCATTTGCATATTTAAAATAGATTTTTCCAAGAAACTTGTAAAACAAAAATGTTACTTTTCATGGATACTTTCATTGTATAAACTTTTATTTTGATAGGAATAAAGAAAAAAAATAGCCCCATTGGGGTGTACTGTTGTCTGGCCTTACTGGCACACATCTTGGATTGATGAGAATTAAACATATTTCCTCAACTAGGATTTCTTGGGACCTTATAGTAATGATCTATGCTGAAAAAAATTATTTTACAATTAGTTCTATTTTTGGCTCCAAAATGAGTTACTTTGCCTGGACTAAATGGGCACTAAAATGACTGGTCCTGACCACCTCCTCTGTGATCTGTTCTGTTGTTTGGACCAGTTGACTGATCTGTGGTGTGTTTGTTTGTATTTATTTTTAACTTTTCACGTTTCTCACTGTGTTAGCAGAATCGCCTAATGTGAGAAGCCATAATCATTTGTCTATACAAAGTTTTTGATCACTATTATTAATAGAAATCATAAGAACAATAATTACATTATTATCATTAGTCGTAGTTGTATGAGTAGTACTATCGATTATGCAGGTCAGTGTGTTTGTGACCTGCCTCACAGTCCTGACCAGCTCCTCACGACCAGCTCCTACCTGGCACGGACCAGTGGTCACTACCACTGGTCTGTCTTGTGGTCCTTGTCATCTGCCTGTTGTCTTGACCAGTTACTGAGTGGTCTTTGGAGTAGTTATTGTACATTTAATACACCTTCTCCCCTTTCTCATTGTGTTGGCAACACTGTGCTGAATAAATGTAAAAATAAATAAAAAAGAATCATTATCTTTTGTCTGTCAAATATTATTGATCATTACTATTAATATAAATCATAATAACAATGATTAAATTATTATTATTAGTCGTAGTTGTATGAGTAGTACTATCGACTGTGCACGTCCGTGTCTTCCTGACTGGTTTAAACTTTACCAATGTGTTGCATTTTAAAAGAACGATCATCGAGTGATCAGGTGATCAATCAAGATGATTCGACTGTTACTTTTGTTACTGTACGGTAGTCAACTCAGAAGTCATAATCATACTTAAGTTGAATTTTTAATTAAACTTTTACATTTTTGTATTTCATTTGATGTTGCTTTGTTACTCAACTCTACATTTTTTCCTCCACTACATTTATTTGACATTAGTTTCTATTATGGTTTCTATTAATAGTAATGATCAATAAGAGGAGGTGGTCAGGACCAGTCATTTTAGTGCCCTTTGTGCCAGTAAGAAGCTGGTCATGACCGCTGTGCCACTAGTCATGACCAGTGTATTTAGCGCCCCTAGTGGTTGTGACCACTGGTTCGTGTCAGAGACCAGCTGGTCCTGACCACACGGATCTTCATAATAAATAATAATAACAATAATAATCATAATATATCTGATATAGTGTATTTTATAGACAAAGGATTATGATCTCTGACATTTATCCAGCTAACAGTGCTGCCAAAACGACAGGAAAGGGGAGAAAATACTAAAGCCGCTTCACAGACCACAGGGACCACAGGGCAGACCACTGATGAGCTGGTCGTGACCAGTGTCTTTAGCGCCCCAAGTGGTTGTGACCACTGGTCCGTGCCAGAGACCACTGGTCCGTGCCACAGAGCAACTGGTCGCGACCACTGATGAGCTGGTCGCGACCAGTGTCTCTAGCGCCCCTATTGGCAGTAACCACTGGTCCCTGCCAGAGACCATGGTCCCGGGACAGACCATGGAATCGGCTACAACCTCTGCTGGGGTTTTGGTACCCAACCCCAGCTATAATGTGTGTGCACATAATGTAGCCTGTCTCAAATGTCGTTTTTATATATTTTAAATGTAACCGCGTGCCCAGCGTGTAACAACACTTGAGCCACGGTGAAACGTTTCGTCTCATTATATACAGTGTATATGGTTGAAATGACAATAAAAACCCACTTGACTGGACTAGACTGGACTGGACTTGACTTGACTTGAGTTGACTTGAGTTGACTTGACATGCTTTTCTTTGTTTCTCTGCAGCCTACATGGAGCCGGACTACATGTGCGATTACCCACAAGCCCTCGGTCCTCCGTCTCCACGGCGATACTCCCCTATCCCCCGCGGTATGATGGGAGAGGACGATTACTCCCGGGAGCCTCGGCGCGTCTGCGTCCAGCGTGGCTCCACCGGGCTGGGATTCAACATCGTCGGAGGAGAGGACGGCGAGGGAATCTTCATCTCCTTCATCCTCGCCGGGGGACCAGCAGACCTTAGCGGGGAGCTGCGCAAGGGGGACCAGATCCTCAGCGTGAGTACCCATACACATCTGGACACATCTGGAAACATACTCAGATACCAGAGACAACAAGGGGGACCAGGTCCTCAGCGTGAGTACCCATACACATCTGGACACATCTGGAAACATACTCAGATACCAGAGACAACAAGGGGGACCAGGTCCTCAGCGTGAGTACCCATACACATCTGGACACATCTGGAAACATACTCAGATACCAGAGACAACAAGGGGGACCAGGTCCTCAGCGTGAGTACCCATACACATCTGGAAACATCTGGAAACATACTCAGTAGGGTTGGGTACCAAAACGCGGTGCCAATAGGGCACTGGTTCTGACGTAAACGATAGTAACAAGACCGAATAAGAATGAACATTTTGGTTCCTCATTTCGGTGCCTGACTTTTTTTTTTTTTTTTCAGAAGCATCGCTGCACGGGACGCTACGTTACCGCTAGCTAGTAGCTGGATTAAACCCAAAGGTTAAAATGCTGACAGCTTACATTAAGCGGTGTAAAGTGTGACTGTATTTCCCTGTAGAGGATTCCAACAGCGGGATGTAACAGTCTGACTGCAGCTGCCATTGTCTGAAAAACAACACACAGACGGTGCGTTCACTTGAAACTCGCCAGCCTTGTGGTGCATTCAAAGTTTTTGTAAAATACCATTTTCCATCTGTTTTTGTCGTTTACCAGAAATTTACTGGTGAAATAAGTTATTGTTATAAGTTATAGTTATTACATTATTAATCATTCATTTAATTTTGACCATGTGGCCTTAGCGATAAACAAGCCGTTCTTTAATGTCGCCGACTGTCGTTTTGTGCTCCTTTTTTATATTTTATATTATATACATTATGAATATACTATATGTTTCGGTTCAGGCACCGGCACCGTTTCAAAAGTTTAGCACCAGTATCGGAAAAAACCCAAACGATACCCAGCCCTAATACTCAGATATCAGAGAAAACAAGGGGGACCAGATCCCCATCGTGAGTACCCATACACATCTGGAAACATCTGGAAACATACTTAGATAGGTCCTCAGCATGAGTACCCACACACATCTGGAAACATCTGGAAACATACTCAGATATCAGAGACAACAAGGGGGACCAGGTCCTCAGCGTGAGAACACCTCCGGATATATCTGGCAACATCCTTTATCCTTTAAGAAGAGATGAGAAACCTTTCCAGCTTTTCTGTCAAAAATATTCAACTTTTTTCTCATAATATTCAGATTATATATATTTAATCCATTGATATTAATAATAACTTTATGACATTACCAAAAGAACTATGTCAGTCTAAGTATTTTAAAAGATTGTTAAAATGCTCCAAAGCAGAACTTCAGTTCCTGCTGTCACCACCAGGTGTCAGACTGATTTACAACTTTTCTTGATTGCTTTGACACAGCAGTCAACTCAAACTCCACATTTTTCAAAACAGTTAACACACAGACCCAAACAGTGGCCCTCATGGTCAAAATGACACATTTTGTTTGCGAAAGGCTCTAACCGTGCCAAAACATTTAAAATTTGCAACAAAAGCTAATTTTGCCTTCAAACAACACAACTTGCAAACAAGTGTCTGAGCTCTTCCAATCAACCATTACACAGTGGACACCAACATACTAAATACAGCTCTCAGTGGGAATCAGTGCACCATTGCTTGTCTCTGTCGTCTATTACTGACGTAGCTTTCATACCAGAGACATTTGTTGTCAAATTTGCCTTCTTGCAAAGAATTGGATCCAGAATCAGAAATGCTTTGATGCACATTTTATTGATTTCATTGATTCTTATTTTCAAACTGTGGCTGAAAACTGAAATACTGTAAATATTACACAAAATACATGTAAACCAAAATAAAATATATTAGAGTATAAGAAATTAAGAAAATAAAAACAAAATCTCTTACAGTAAAGTATAAACATCTATTGCTCTAGAGTAGAAGAAATAGCCACTATTGATACTCAGTCTCTTCTGTCTTGATGATGGGGCCACATGGCCATGATTGATAACGTGATCAATAACAGTTGCCCAAATTTCATCAGAAACCTGAGCCCTTCCAACTATACCTCCACCTCACACTCAGACTCCTCTTCCTCGGACCCCTCTACCTCTTCCTCTCACTCTCATCTGCCTTTTACCTCTTCCATCCATGTTGGCAAAGAACAACACAGACGCTGCACCTTTAAGGCCTGCAGACTGATTGCTAGTTAAAGATTTGTGTGAAGGAGCGTCAAACAGGAGGAGCTCCTGCTCACTGTTTCCTGTGAGACAGGAGTGATGTCATACTGATGGAGGTAGTTCCTAATAGTTAGGAACAGATGCTTTCTGTTTGGTTACCATAGCTTAAACAATGGAGACTGTTTCAGGTTGAGGTTTGGATACTTAAACTGTGTGTGTGTGTGTGTGTGTGTGTGTGTGTGTGTGTGTGTGTGTGCATGTGTCTGTGTGTGTGTGTGTCTGTGTGTGTGTGCTTGCATGTGTGTGTGTGTATCTGTGTGTGTCTCTGTGTGTGTGTGTGTGCATGTGTGTGTGTATGTGTGTGTGTGTGTGCGCGCGAGTGTGTGTGTGTGTGTGTGCATGCGTGTGTGTGTGTGTTTGTGTCTGTGCGTGTGTGTGTGTCTGTGTCTGTGCACGTGTGTGTGTGTGTGCAGGTGAATGGTGTGGATCTCCGGTATGCGACACATGAACAGGCGGCAGCAGCTCTGAAGAACGCCGGACAGACGGTGACCATCGTGGCTCAGTACAGACCTGAAGGTGAGACACGCACACACACCTGTATTTTTTAGGGATGCACCGAATCCAGATTTTTGGGGTTTGGCTTCCACTGGTTGAGGTTCTGCTGAGTCCTCGTCCCGTCCTCAGTCCATGAACACAGTCAACACATTAATGAAGTAAACAGTGACTGTCCTTCCTTTGCCGTACCTGAAGTTGCTGCATTCTGGCTGCTGTCTGTAGATTCCTTCATGCTCAGCTCGTATTCTTCCAGATGTTTCATACCAGATGTTGTAACAGCGGTGATGTTGTGTATTGTTTAGGGTCCTCGCCACCACCAGACTAATCAGCATTGCAGATTGAACATGTAGCTGGACTTGAATGGCCTTCTTTTGACTGAAAGTACTGCCAAACAACACTTTTTCTGCTCACCAGTTCCATTTCTACTTTCTCACAGTCTACTGCATTGAATGCTCCACCTACGTGAACACCTTCCCGTAAACAACGGCGCCGTCATTACGTCGACCAGCGTAGCGCTCGTAGTGCAAGCATAGGGTTCGGTGGGAAAAAATTCTAAGGTTCAGCAGAAACCGAACTCCGTCAAAAAGCCCAATAATCAGCCAAATCCGAAGCCGAAACTCGACTTGCATGTGAAAAAGCAGTTAAAAAGGATGAATCAGCGAGGAACATTTGCACTTTAAGGGCGCTTTCACACCTGTAGTTTGGTAGACTCGGGGCAATTTGGGGTGAAGTTGCAGCATTGTTTCATTTTTTGGTTGGTTCGGTTTGCGTTCACACTGCACTTTAAAATCCACCAAACACAGAAGACCAGCCATGTGTGCTCACAAAAGCTTATGGATCTGAAAGTTGCCATCCCTTAAAACCAACCAGACTATCAGCACAAACGCTCCAGGTCCCACGGAAGGGAGGGGAAGGGGACTGGATGAGGAGGAGGGAGGGGTGAGCTAGCCTCCATTTTGTTTGACAATACTTCAAACGTCAACAAGAAGTGATGTCACACAACAACGCTTAGAGCACCTTTAATCGTGTTGTTTGAAACAATGTTAACATCAAACTGAGTTATTTAAATGCGAGCAGTGTCTGTTGTGTTGTTGTGTTGATATGATGTTGTGTTGTTGTGTGCAGAGTACAGTCGCTTTGAAGCAAAGATCCATGACCTGAGAGAACAGATGATGAACAACTCGTCTGGAAGTCTGAGAGCCAACCGCAGCTTCTACCTCAGGTAACTACACTCACCTGAAGCCTGTTGCACTGCTTGAGGAAAACAAAAGCATAACTCTTAATAAAAATCATAATAGATATCCAGGGTGGAATCTATCACGGAGAACGTGTTGCCGACACAAAACAGCCGGTCACTCCTCCTCATCCCCCAAGTTATCCCACCTTTCAAAATGATGCAACATGCCAACAGATCTTACGGAGGACTGTATACGTACTAAGACGTCCGGTATACTTGCAGTTCCCGACCTGTCGCGCGCCAGTGTGAAGTCATGGGAGCGCCGTAACTATTTATACTCGTGCATGGTGGTCGCGACAGTAGTTGCAGTCTTCTCCTGAACGGAGGTGGCGCTAATGAGGAAAGGCTACCGACTTTGCTATTTCTACGGACTAGAAGAAGAAAAAGGTAAACAATGGCGAAGAGAAGCACTTTCAATACTTCAGAATGTCTGCACAATGATTCAATGACCTACTTGGTGATTTCAAGCCTTTCATTCACCATAAAATAACTCATCTTAACCCAGTAAGTTTACAAGAGAGACTTGCAGTCACTCTGAGAGTCCTGGCATCCGGTTGCCCTCGAACTCGTCCATGCTTCCCGTTTCCGCTTTGTCGTGCAATGCTGAAAAAAATTGAGTGGTGCCCGACCTCTGGTGCACTTACAATCCTGGCACGGCAGCAAAATCTACGTCATTTTGACGTCAGATTGGCATGCGACAGGTCGGGAACGGCGACTTTAAAGAGGCCTTAAGTGCTTGGTGTAAGATTTCATTTGTAACTTATGCCTAAGTTAGAACTATTTCAGCTGGTGCTGATGTTAGTAGCGCATAAACTCCAACCTAAGTTACAACTTACGTTCAAACTAGTCTACGTTTCAACTTACGCATAGCTGGTGCAACCCAGTGCTGAACCTTAACCCTCAGACAAACTACAGACACTTTCTACTCAGGTAACCTGACTCACCTGAAGCCATCCATCCAACCAGTCCAGAGGGGGGGAAATATGCCTACAATAAACAGTTTTTAACGTTAGTTTTCTGGTTTCAGGAGACTTTTTAACGTCTGGTGTCTGATTTCAGGGCGCTGTTTGACTATGATAAGCAGCTTTTAACCTCTGGTGTCTGGTTTCAGGGCGCTGTTTGACTACGATAAGCAGTGGGACTGCGGCGTCCTCTCGCAGGCTCTGGACTTTAATTTCGGCGAGGTTCTTCATGTGATGGACAGCGGCGATGACGAGTGGTGGCAGGCCAGACGGGTGAACCAGCAGGGCGAGATGGAGGAACTGGGCTACATCCCGTCCAAACACAGGTTCATATAACATCATTCACGTTTATTAAGGAGTTCCTCAGGGTAACGTACCGGATCCTCCACAGTTTCAGTCTAAAGAAGTCTAAGTTCAGAAGAACTACATGTTTCTCTTTGCAAACGTGTTTTTCTATGAGCTAAAAGCTTCAACTGTGAACTTTCTGTCACTTTATAAAATTTTCAGATACACATGGTGGCCTCTATATTAGGCACAGATCTGTCATAAATTATAACTTTAAAGGTCTTATGACATGCTGCTTTTTGGATGCTTTTATATAGACCTTAGTGGTCCACTAATACTGTATCTGAAGTCTCTTTTATATAGACCTTAGTGGTCCCCTAATACTGTATCTGAAGTCTCTTTTATATAGGCCTTAGTGGTCCCTAATACTGTATCTGAAGTCTCTTCATATAGACCTTAGTGGTCCCCTAATACTGTATCTGAAGTCTCTTTTATATAGGCCTTAGTGGTCCACTAATACTGTATCTGAAGTCTCTTCATATAGACCTTAGTGGTCCCCTAATACTGTATCTGAAGTCTCTTTTATATAGGCCTTAGTGGTCCCCTAATACTGTATCTGAAGTCTCTTTCCCGAAATTCAACCTTGGTGCTGAATTACAGCCACTAGAGCCAGTCCCACAATGAGCTTTCCTTAGGACGTGCCATTTCTGTGTCTGTAGCTTTAAATGCTATTGAGGAGGAGAGAGGGGGGGCAAGGTGGAGGGTGGGGGTGTGGCCTTGACCAACTGCCATGCTTCGCTTGTTTGCAAGCCATGATGTCTCTCTCTAATGGGCGGGCCAAATTCTCTGGGCAGGAAAAGCAGAGAAAGGGGAGGAAAACTTGCTCCTTATGACATCATAAAGGGAATGTTCCAGATCGGTCCATCTGAGCTTTCATTTTCTCAAAGGCAGAGCAGGATACCCAGGGCTCGGTTTACACCTATCACCATTTCTAGCCACTGGGGGACCATAGGCAGGCTGGGGGAACTCATATTAATGTTAGAAAACCTCATAAAGTGACATTTTCATGCCATGGGACCTTTAATACATCCTGATGTGAACAAACGGTGTCTTTGTGTTTCAGAGTGGAGAGGAAAGAGTGGTCACGCATGAAGGGGAAAGGTACAACTTCTTTTCTCTTAACAAACAGGAAACAGTGAGTGAATTAAAACGTGTTCAAATTAGTGTTTTCTGCTCGCAGGTCGAGAAGGGTTCGTTCACAGCTACGAGCTCGTCACTCAGATTGAAGGTAAGGAAACCTTTGACCTTTGACCTTAGTGGAAACTACACAATTTGTCTCTTACACATGAGCTTACTACAATGATCTAAATGATCCGGGGCTCCTAAAGCAGACGCAGCACAAACACAAAGAGACTAAACTTGACCACAAAGAGACACAAAATGACCCGAGAAAGAATAAACACTACTACAAAGATACTCAAAACGTACACAAAACGACCCCAAAAGACAGAAAATGACCACATTGAGACACACAGCTACAAAGAGAGGACGATGATCCCAACATCCTCATTTCATTATCCGTAAGAGTTAGCACACATCACTTCAAACAGAAAATACCTGTCCCTGATTGTCTCTTGTCTCTGTTTATCGCAACTCATTCTCACTCCCGGCGTGTCAGAAACCAAACCTTGGTCAAGTGCCTTTGGCGTTTGCTCCTGATGCAAAAAGTGTCCTTTAGCGTCTCAGTCAGACGCAGGGGGCTTTCAAGTAATTCGTTCTTGGCTTGATCAGGCCTTTTGGGTCAGGACTCTTGATGTCACCTTTTTAACGATCTTGGTCAGAACCGATTTGGCGTCATTTAAAAAAAGTACATTAACTGACATGCGGCATAATAACGGGAAAAAAAATTGGACCCTAAAGGATGATTTTTGCCACTGACCAAGAGTCAGAATGTGACGAGTTTGGAGAGAGAACGGGTTGTAAAGACAGGTGTAAATAAAGTGTGTCTTTGGTTGTCATCCTGGTGACTGTGTGCTTGTTGATAAAGACAGGTGGATATATCATCCCCTCTCCTTTTGCACATGGACTATAGACTGTCTGACTACCTCTGATCACTATGCACTTATTAATGCACCTCAACAATGCACTATACACGATCATACGGCATTCTGTCTCTATTATATGGACTATGGACTGTCTGACTTCTCAGAACTCTATGCACTTAATAATGGACTAACATGATCATACTGCATTCTGTGTTTTATGTATTTTTTAAAGGCATACTATGCAACTTTTCCAGCTTTGGTCCCCCTACAGGTTGTCTCATTGGAACTGCAGCTCGCAAAGCTGGAACAGTTGCATAGTATGCATTTAAGCACTGCTATAAAGAAAAAGCAATTTTAATGATTGCACTGCTGGTTAGATGTTAAACTGCATTTGGTTGTACTGGTTGTCTTACTTTTGCAATGACAATAAAGTTCTAATCTAAATAAAGTTTCCTGTGTCTCTGTTTGTCATCCTGGTGACTGTGTATTTGTTGATAACGACAGGTGTAAATAAAGTTTCCTGTGTTTCTGTCTGCAGTGGACTATGCTCGTCCTGTCATCATCCTGGGGCCGACCAAAGACCGAGTCAACGACGACCTGCTGTCTGACTTCCCGGACAAGTTCGGCTCCTGCGTGCCTCGTAAGTCTCGTTAACACAGAAAACATGACACACACAAACAGGAAGTGATGTCGCTCTCTCTCTCCGCAGACACGACTCGCCCTCAGAGGGACTACGAGGCCGACGGGCGGGACTACCACTTTGTGTCGTCACGGGAACAGATGGAGCGAGACATCCAGTCGCACCGCTTCATCGAGGCGGGGCAGTACAACAACCACCTGTACGGGACGTCGGTGCAGAGCGTCCGACAGGTGGCCGAGCAGGTGAGGCTCGCCGCGACCGTGAGGACAGGGTTATACGTACACATACTGTAATCACACCTATACATAGCTACTGCTCTTCATACTATTCATCCTGCACATACACTGATTCTACTACTCTTATTACCACACTGCACACTGTACATATCTGTCTATATGGTTCATTCAGAATATCCATATTTATTCTGTTTTTCTCATTACATAGTCTGTTAATACACTGCATAACTATATAATTCGTACTATTAGTATAATGTCACTGCTACTACGTTGCACATATCTGTACATGTTGTTCATACATTGTCTATATTACATAGCCATATTTATTCTGCTCTTATAACACTGCAATATATTTCTTGTCCTATCTTTGCACCACCTGTCTATAATTTGTATATCACATTGCACTTTTCTGCTTTTTTGCACTTTTGGTTGGATGCAAACTGCATTTCGTTGTCTTTGTACTTGCACAATGACAAAAAAGTTGAATCTAATCTAATACGGTGTTACAGTTAGGGGTGCACTGAATCCAGGATTTGGCTTCTGATCCGGCTGAATATTGGGCTTTTTGACAGGGTTCGGTTTCTGCCTAACCTCAGAATTTGTTCCCAGTGTACCGAACCCTACGCTTGCACTCTGCGCGCTACGCTGGTCGCCGTAATGACGGCGCCGTTGATTACAGGAAGGTGTTTACGTAGGTGGAGCTTCAATGCAGCAGGCTGAGAGGAAGTGGAAATGGAACTGGTGAGCAGAAAAAGGGTTGTTTGGCAGTACTTTCAGTCAAAAGAAGGCCATTCAAGTCCAGCTACATGTTCAATCTGCAATGCTGATTAGTCTGGTGGTGGCGAGGACCCTAAACAATACACAACATCACCGCTGTTACAACATCTGGTATGAAACATCTGGAAGAATACGAGCTGAGAATGAAGGAATCTACAGACAGCAGCCAGAATGCAGCAACTTCAGGTACGGCAAAGGAAGGACAGTCACAGCTAAAAACTGGGAGTAGGATTCGGTATTCGGTTTCTGATTCAGCAGAATCTTAACCAGTGGATTTGGTATTCGGCTGAACCCCAAAAATCTGGATTCGGTGCATCCCTAGTTACAGTTACCGTGGTAACCGTGTTTCTGTGTGTGTGTGTCACCAGGGGAAGCACTGCATCCTGGACGTGTCGGCCAATGCTGTGAGGAGGCTGCAGGCTGCTCAGCTTCAACCCATCGCCATTTTCATCCGACCACGATCCCTGGAGAACATCCTGTAAGTCAGTGAGCCGTCAGTCAGTGCATTCACACGCAGTTTAAAAACCAGAGTATATTTGGGTATCCCAAATACCATGTAAACCCCTTACCCAGGGTAGTAGGAGGGTTAAATTGCATTCACACGCAGTTTAACCTACCTGTTTTCCTCAGGGGTCACATATGACCCATTTTCAAAAAGTTTCTAGAATCCACCTGTGTCCATCAAGCTCCATACACACTTCATCAGATCATACACATCACTATATGTGCTCCTCAAACTAACAACATACAACTTACCTGGCAACAGGTTCCTTCCTAAATACCCAAAGTAAAATAGTGACACCTAGTGGACAACTTATGACCTACACACACGATACATGAAAATAGCTCTTACACCAATTATTGCACAATATATGAGATCTGGTTGTATTTTTGTGTCCAATAGGTCAATACTGGTTTAGTTGATTTGGTTTTTTTATGCCCTTTTAAATATTGCAGGTGTGTTTGGGGTTTCCTTGTCTATCTAATGAGCAGATGGTTTGAGCTTTCACATTGTCAGAGGTTTTATTGTGGAGGATTACTGTTTCCTGTAGGCATGTAAACACACTGACTGAGGTCATGAAATAAGTTCTCTCTGGGACTGTAAAGACAAATAACTAATGTTATTAGCAACAAATATAGAAGTTCATGCTGTGTGTGTGTGTGTGTGTGTGTGTGTGTGTGTGTGTGTGTGTGTGTGTGTGCAGGGATCTGAATAAGCGTCTGTCGGAGGATCAGGCGAGGAAAGCTCTGGATCGAGCCATCAAACTGGAACAAGACTTCCTTGAGTGTTTCACAGGTAAAAACCAACACACACTTCATGCAGCTACAAGACAAACTTTATAGTTTCAGTTTGGTGTTAAGTGTGTGTTGGTGTATTTGTGTGTGGTGTGTGTCTGTGTGTCTGTGTTTGTGTCTGTGTGTGTATGTGCAGCCATCGTGCACGGGGACAGCTTCGAAGAGGTCTACCATCTGGTCAAAGCTGTCATAGAGGAGCAGAGTGGCCCATACATCTGGGTTCCCGCTCGCGACAGGCTCTGATTGGACGCACTGCCAACGACGGGTGCTGTCTCCATGGAAACTGCCGACGTGACCTGACAGTTTCTTATTTTTCTTTCTACGGGGTGAAGAAGAGCAACGTGGTGATTGGACGGATGCTGTCGAACTAAGAAAGATGTTTTGATGATTGATCAGTGAATAATGAATCAGGACTGTAGAGTTCAGTTGGTATTGAAGTATTTATAATATCCTATTTATTTATTTATTTATCTATTTATTTATTTATTTATTTATTTACGTGATGTGAAAATGGTGTGTGTGTGCTTGAGTGTGTGTGCGTGTGTGTTTGTGTAGTGTACATAAAGACTTGTGTGACTGTAAATAAAATGATGGGGCTCAAACACACAGTCTATTCAGGGCTTAAAGTATCAAACACTAGACTACAATACCCACAATCCCCCTCTGCCCGCACCACAACATCGTAGAGGGGGCTCTGCTGTTCTTCATCTCCCACAATCCCCTTCTGTCTGGACTACAACACCCTAAACTCCATTCTGTCTTGACTACAATGCCCTAAACTCCCTTCTGTCTGGACTACAATGACCTAAACTCCCTTCTGTCTGGACTACAACTCCCTAAACTCCCTTCTGTCTGGACTACAACACCCTAAACTCCATTCTGTCTGGACTACAACGCCCTAACCTCCCTTCTGTCTGGACTACAACACCCTAACCTCCCTTCAGTCTGTACTACAATGCCCTTAACTCACCTTTTTCTGGACTACAACGGCCTAAACTCACTTCAGTCTGGACTACAACGCCCTAAACTAACTTTTGTCTGGACTACAATGCCCTAAACTAACTTTTGGCTGGACTACAACGCCCTAAACTAACTTTTGTCTGGACAACAACGCCCTGAACTCACTTTTGTCTGGACAACAATGCCCTAAACTCACTTTTGTCTGGACAAACCCTAAAGTCCCTTCTGTCTGGACTTCAATGCCCTAAGCTCTCGTCTGTCTGGACTACAACACCCTAAACTCCCCTCTGTCTGGACTACAACACCCTAAACTCCCCTATGTCTGGACTGCAACACCTTAAACTCCCCTATGTCTGGACTACAACATCCTGAACTCCTTCTTACTGGACTACAACATCCTAAACTCTCTTTCTGTCTGGACTACAACACCAACAATCCCATTCTGCACAGACTGCAACACCCCAAACCCCCATGTAATGGACTACAATGCCCACAATGCCTCACTGTTTGGACCACAATACCCCAAAACCTCCTCATCTGGACTTCAGCATCCACAGTCATCTGTTGTACGGGCAGTTTTGGCTCAGCAGCAACAAGGAGGTAGAACTGACACTGAACCTTTCATTTTTATAAGCAAAAGGCTGTGGACTACATTACCCACAGTTCCAAGCTCCAGAGAAGGATCACACCACCAACAGCATATCTACAGCACAGAAAGACTACATTACCCACAAGTCCCAGTTAAAGCTCTTCTAGCTGCACTCTGTGGCTGTGGGTCTGTTATTCTGGAAGTACAGTACCCATGATTCTCTGCTCCTGAACAGGAAATCAGACATGTTGCGCAAATGGTTCAGGTGGGGGCGGGACATGTCCTTACTGGTCCTACCCACAATGCTTTGGGAGATCCAACACATATCCTGGATCTGAAGGTGGATCTAAAATGGCTGCTGCTTCTCCCACACTGGGTTTTTCAAGACTGAATATCAGGGTCATGTGAATAAATCAAATAATTATTATAATAAACATAATCATCATTACTGAATATCATCACACACACACACACACACACACACACACACACACACACACACACACACACACACACACACACACACACACACACACACACACAGACACACACACACACACACCGGGGTTACCTGAGGTCGTCTTTTCTTTCTGAGCACTGACAGAAACACTTTATTAACTTATATCTGAATATTTATTAGCCTTTGACACACACAGACATCCACACACACACACACACACACACACACACATGCAAACGCACACACACACACACACACAAAAGGCTTATGGGTCGACTTGTTGTATAATGAAATAATTAGTTATTAATTAAATTATAATACTGAAATATTGAAATAAATTCCTTATAAAAGCTGAACTTTCTGTCTGATTCATGTGTTCACATACAATCTAATAAATATCATCCTTCAGTTGATTGTCATCGAGTCAGCGTCACTAAAAGTTGTGTTGTTGCCGCTGACAGACTCAGATTATTATTCTACGACAACATTATGGAAAGGATCCCTTAATTTAAAGAGTAATTTTCAGCTGAACAGCCTGCAGACAGGAAACATTTAAAGGTATAACAAAGTATATTTTGTTTAAGTTGAAATCGATGTCAGCGAACTACTGCCTCAAGTAGCAGGTGGTTGAAAGCAACAAAAAAATAATATATGAACCAAAATGGCTCTTACCCTTTCTCTGTAGTTAGCTGTAGTGAACCAAACAGGTCGTGCAGTCTACAGGGGGCTTAAAATGCCTTCCAGGAGAATAACCTGCTCCCTAGCCATACCGGACCACAATGTATGAAGAGATCCTGAGTGCTCCCTAAACATAAGCTCTAAATGAGGCAATGATCTCCAAGTGTGTGCCTGTTAGTGTAGAGGCAGAGGGTGGAGCTTTCCCTGAGGGTGAGGAGCTAGATAGTGGCATAACTAGGCCACAAGCCTACCTATCACATCTGCCCCCCCCTCTTAGTATCAAAGTCCCGTCGATAAACCAAAAGTGATTGAACACTAAATATAGGATGTGCCAGCACCAACACCAGGGACGAAAACAGCTGTCAACATACTGTTAGAAAAAGTATCTAGGAATTCACAGCCCCCACTTCTCTTTTCCTTGCTGGTCCTGGGAGATGATGCAGATTTCCATTTTTCCCAACAATAGTTCGATTTGTCCTACTTGGGGCACTAGCGCTAATTCAGTGGTGAGTGGAGCTTCTCTTGCCCTCGGCACCCTGGGGACCCTGGACACCTTGGTATGTTGGGTATACCTGGAGGTGTGCATTATGCACTTGCCTTAAACAACAATGGTTATCTATTGAGTGGCTGGTAAAATTTGAACATTCACTTCCATTCCATTCCACGTTCATTTGGCGGTGGACGAAAAAGTTAATTTTAGTTAAAGTTAAAGTTAATTTTGAACCCTGGATGCAACTGAAAACAGACTGATCCGGTGCACCTCTCGACGCCGAGTGGTGTCATGCAAGGACGCAACTGAATACACCCACCTGGTGCAGGGGCCTTCAATATTTTGTACACAACAGAACTCCATGCATCCTGAATTTGGTTGACCCCTTGGTGGGAGTGGTCCTCAAGGTATACTAGCTGGTGGTTTTCCTGGTAGTCATCTCTCACCCCTGCATCATGTTTCTCTCTCCGCATTTGTGCAGAAGTCATCATACTCTCCCTAGCACAGCTGAATGCTAACTTGAGCACTTCTGGTGCTCCTGGATCCACCGACAAACTCCTGCACCATCAGGTTCCTGAACCAGTCAGGGAGAAGGGTGGGTAGCAGGTCATGCATGGTCCTGTTAAATGGTCAACATTTCCCATTTCCCTGTGGGTGGTATGGGGTAGTGCGTGTCTTCTGTATACCCTACAGGTCACAGAGCTACTACTCTGCTAGTGGATTTGTGAGGACTATGGTTAACTGCTCCTCAGATCTCTGCAAGGGTAAATCCAGACAGCTAGCTAGACTATCTGTCCAATCGGAGTTTTCTGAATGTACACATGTTTCACCAAAACAAGTTCCTTCCTGAGACTATTGTTCAGCACTTAGCGCCCAAGATGATTGTGATTGGTTTAAAAAAAATGGCAATAAACCAGAGCACGTGTTTCTAATATCCAGGAATGCTGTGTGGACTAGCCAGACCTTCCTATGCAGCGCTGTTGAGGTAGAGCTGGCAATGCGAGACTACAGAGCTGCTGCAAAGTGTGCAGGAACCCAAAACCAGTAAAACCATTCTTTCACCAACACCTTCGCCAGTGTGGAAGCCGTCTGGTCTTGGTTGGGTATGGCGGGTATGGTGGGTATACCAAGACTTGTTCTCTGCTCTCTCCGGAAGGCCCCAAAAACAAAAGTAAATAGCCAGTGTCTGGTTGGGTTTGGCTGCCATCAAATGACCTACCGAGGCTAGGATCAGAGTGCACCACTGCTTAATATATTGTCCCATCCACTCTGATCATCGTCAGTTACATTAGCTTACAGTTTGTCTTGTCCTTCTGTTGTCCCTTAAATCCCCTCACAACATTTTTAAACCCATAAAACATCTTAAAGCACACAGATATGGAGCAACTCTCTGACTTTATAGATTTGTGAGTAACATTTAGTTTACTGCATCGTTGTGATGAAAAAGAGGGGTGAGCCAGGAGGCAAAGCTCACTTCACTCAAAGTTGACAGAAATACATTCAACTTTCTCCTACTATTAATACTTTAATATTTTCAGATGAACAGCCTGCAGACAGGAAACACATTTTAAGTGATAACTTAATATTTTTTAAATATAAATTTGCACGTTGAAATCAATGTCTTAAATTTGCAAGTTGAAGTCAGCATTGTAAATTTGTAGATACGCAAGTGAAAATTCATAAATTCCTGAGTTGATCACATACATTCACCCCAATCACTCCTGTGTGGCGTACCTTAGACATGGTTTGAACCTGCGTCTCATGGTTGTCTTTCAGCATCCTTCCCCACTGGACCATCTGCTGCTGAGCAACACACGGAAACTTCACCTTCATCAAGCTGCTGAGAAACAGAGTTTACAGTTTGTCTTGTCCTTCTGTCGCCCCTTAAAATCTCTTGAAACATCTTAAAACCTCTTCTAACATCTTGAAACCTCATAAGAAATCCCCTAAGAAATATCCAAAAATTATAGTTAAGATATTGTAAACCATTTATTTATTTTAACCTGAAACCTGCTGTGAAGCCCACAGATGTGGAACAACTCTCTGAATTTGAACCTAAATTAAAACGTAAAACGTTTTGATGAATCCCTGAATGTGACAGAAAACAAAGTCTGTTTGAGCAGGCTGGTAGCTAAATGGTTACACAGCATGTGGCAAGACTTTAAAGTCACAGGTTCAATTCCAGCTCTAGCCTTTCATTGTAAGTCTCTCAATTAGTTTTCTTAAAAAAGTAGTGGCCTAAACACTGAATCAACTGTTCCTAAAATCTCAGCATGGTGTCTGAATACTCCAAACTGTTGTGTTGGTGCATGTGCACAAACAACATTCAGGTTGACAGTCAGCGTTCTTCCCCATTGGACCATCTGCTGCTGATCAACACAAAGAAACTTCACCTTCATCAACCTGCAGAGAAACAAAGTTTACAGTTTGTCTTTTCTTTCTGTCGCTCCTTTAAATATCAAAAGAGTTTTGTGCCCAGGGTGGGAGGGGTCAGCCACAATCTTTCCAGCTCGCTTCAGAGTCCTGGTGGCGTAAAGGTCCTGGAGCGGCGGCAGATTGCAGCCAATCACCTTCTCTGCTGACCGAATGACACGCTGCAGTCTGCCCTTGTCCTTGACTTGGGCAGTAGTGTACCAGATGGTGATGGAGGATGTGAATCTGCTCCACACTCACACACAAGGTTGTGAGTTCAAATCTTGCCTTTTCTGTTTCATATCTTTTATTTGCCTGAACTTATTAAAATGGAACAACATGTGTGGCTTACCCAAGTTGACGGTCGGCATCTTTCCCCAGTGGACCATCTGCTGCTGATCAACACTAAGGAACTTCACCTTCATCAACTTGCAGAGAAACAGAGTTTACACTTAGTTTTTTCTTTCTGTCGCCCCTTAACCCTTCTGTTGTCCTCAGGTCAAATTTGAACCGCTAACAAAAACTTTCTGTATCAGAACTATGACAAAAGAATGTTGGAAAAAGCTACAAAAACGCAGGAAAGAAAAATCGACAAAAAGATTTTTTTTTAAAACACTGAAAAAAGTGACCAAAAAATTGGAAAAAGTGACAAGAAAACATCAAAAACATGGAAAAAACAAAATTAAAAAAACCCCAAAAAAGTGACAAAATAATTTGAATAAAATTGACAAAGAAATTTAATAAAATCGATAAAAACGTCGAAAAGTGTAGAAAAAGAACAACAAAATATTGACATTTCAACCCAGAAAAACACAAAGTTGCACAAGGTTTAAATCCTCTTACAACCTTTTTAATCCCATATTACATCTTGAAACATCTTAAAGGCCAAAGATATGGAGCAACTCTCTGACTTTATAGATGAATTACAATATTGCTTCACTTTCAAAGTCCTGACAGCTCAGCTGGTTAAAATCTGCTCCAAGCTCAGAAGGTTGTGAGTTTAAATCTCACCTTTTCTGTTTCATGTCTTTTATTATGAAAAGCCTTCCCTGAACTTATTAAAATGGAACATGTTTCTGTCTTCAGCAGGTTACAAATCTGTCTGAACTTAAAAAATGTGCTTTTGGTTTTAGTACCACGCCTTCAACCTCCCAAGCCTCACCCCCCGGGACTGAGGAGGAGCCAATGCAACTGGGTCATGCTTGGCTTTCTCCTACTGTGCGGCAACAATGCCGCCAGGCGGGTGAGTGCCTATACTCTGGGGACGCCACACACTTTCTAGCTGCATGTCCAAAGCGACCAAAAGACAAGGCTCGCTAGTAAAGGTGGGCCTACTAGCAAGCCCAGAATTGGATCTTGAACCCACCAATCCTCGGCTACAAGTTCCAGTTTCATTGCGTTACCAAAATCAGTTCCTGCCACTCTCAGCCCTTATAGATTCAGGTGCAGAGGATAACTTTATAAGTCACCAATTTGTAAAACAAGCTGGTATCCCACTTGAGCCACTTCCAACCCCCCTTCGTGTTACAGCCCTTGAGGGGCACCTCCTTGCGGAGATAACTCATCAAACCACCCCTGTTTCTTTAGTTTTATCTGGTAACCATTGTGAAAGCATTCAGTTAAGTCATGTCTGCCTCTACTACCCCCTTAATCCTTGGTTTCCCCTGGCTAGTTCTCCACAACCCACAAATTGACTGGACACGACACACCATTCTCAGTTGGAGCACTCACTACCATTCTGAGTGTCTTAGGTCAGCTTTTCCACTCACTAAAAATAACCCTATTCTTCTCATTGCTCCACCTGATCTGTCATCAGTCCCTAAGGAATATCATGACCTAACGGAGGTTTTCAGTAAGGACAAGGCGCTCTCTCTACCACCACACAGACCTTACGATTGTCCCATAGAGTTGCTACCTGGTGCTCCTTTGCCCTCTAGCCGCTTATACAATCCGTCCCGACCAGAGAGAGAGGCTATGGAGCAATATATTGGGGATTCTCTGACCTCTGGCATAATCCTTCCCTCGTCGTCTCCCGTGGGTGCAGGTTGCTTCTTTGTAGAAAAGAAAAATAAGTCTTTACACCCTTGTATTGACTTTCGAGGTTTAAAAAACATCACCATTAAAAACAAGTATCCCCTTCCACTCATCAATTCTGCTTTTGAACCCCTGCATGGCGCCACAGTATTTTCCAAACTCGACCTTAGGAATGCCTATCACCTCGTCAGAATCCGGCAGGGAGATGAGTGGAAAACTGGGTTCAACACTCCACTGGGGCATTTTGAATATTTAGTTATGCCCTTTGGGCTCTCAAACGCCCCAGCTTCAACGTTTTTTTAGGCCTTGCAAATTTTTACCATAGGTTCATTAAGGGGTTTGGTCAAGTGGTGGCACCTATAACTAGACTCACGTCCCCTAAAGTCCCTGTCCTATGGTCCCCTGAAGCAGAGCAGGCTGTTTGTGTGCTAAAATAACTTTTTTCAACCTCCCCCGTGTTAATACATCCTGGCCCCTCTCAGCAGTTTATTGTGGAGGTGGACACTTCTGACTCCTCTCCCAGCGCTCCCCCACTGATCAGAGGCTTCACCCGTGTGCGTTCTTTTCCAAGAAATTGTCTCCCACAGAACGAAACTACGACGTTGGAAACCAAGAGCTACTGGCTGTTAAGCTGGCATTGGAGGAATGGCGGCACTGGCTGGATGGAGCAGAACAGCCGTTTGTGGTCTGGACTGACCACAAAAACCTGACCTACATCCAATCCACCAAAAGACTCAACTCTTGTCAAGCCAGATGGGCTCTATTCTTTAGTAGGTTTAACTTTATTTTGACATAGCGACCTAGATCACGTAATATAAAACCTGATGCTCTGTCCCGCCAGTTTGCTGACACCTCTGAGACCGGGGATCCTGAGGTAGTCTACCTTCCTTACATTGTGGTGGAAGTACAGTGGGAAATCGAGTCTCTTGTGAAAGCAGCACTTGCCACAGACACTGGACCGGGTAATAGACCACCCAACCTACTCTTTGTTCCTGAGACGGTCCGGTCTCAGGTCTTACAGTGGGTTCACACCTCCCGCTTTGCTTGTCACCATGGGATGAAACGCACGTTGACGTTGTTGAAGAGACATTTTTGGTGGCTATCAGTTGAGGCGGATGTTTGGACTTACGTGGCGGCCTGTTCAACCTGTGCTCGGGGTAAAGCCTCTCACCAGTCTCCTTCGGGTCTGCTGCTACCCCTCCCAGTTCCCAGCTGTCCCTGGTCTCACATAGCCCTGGATTTTGTTACCGGCCTACCCAAGTCTGAAGGTAATGATTCCACAAAATATATATATATATATATATATATATATATATATATATATATATATATATATATATATATATATATATATATATAACCTCTGCTGCTAAATGCAGTCAATCTGCAGTGATGTTTGAAATGGAGACATGTGGATGTGTTCCATCTGTCATGGTTAGCTCGCTGAAACTACTGCCGAAGCTGCTGGCTGGCTACGCAACGTTAGCTAATTCCGCTAGCATACATACAGGCAGTAGTTAAATTGGGCCGGGGCCCTCCGGGGCTCAGCCCCAGCACATAAGCCTGCTCATTTGTGTCCGGATGTGCCTGCTGTCAGTTGCCTACTGGAAATATGTCATAAAATTTGATGAAAGTGATGCTTTTGAAAACATGATATTTCTGAAAATAAATGAAAGATTTTTGAAATGGCATGTCTATTTTGTCAATAGATGAGAACAATTGGAACACGGCAACAACCCCAGAACTGCAGACAATTCACCACTGCGGGTCAACTACATTACGCCTTTAGTGTCTACATCGGTAGGATTAACAGATACAATGCCTTCTCCTGAAGCTAAAACCCGTTCACAGCGGTGGAAGCCCGGTGCTCGGAAGCTCCAACGGCCGCTACGAGTTCATGTCGCTGACCAAACCGTTGAACCGGTCCTCGCCGTCGCATCTCCTCCAGCAGCAGGGCCCAGCTCGCCTCCGAGCATCAGAGAGCCCCACTCGGCGCTGTGTGTATGTGTGAGGTGGACCTGGTCACCACAGACCCAAATCTTCTCAGCTGTTGCTACTGTCATATGCTGCATGTCTCTTCATGTGGCACATTATTTATATTAATGTGTAATCAAGTGATGACTGATTAACAGTAATGTAAACACCTGTTGATACTACAACAATGCAGAGTCTAGGCTCTTAACCCTTACATATCATGTAAGACTCAATTTCTCCATTTCTTTGCACAAAACTCTCCAGAAAGTGCCATTTAACGTTATTTTTCCAAAAAATTATATATATATAATAATTTCGGGGGGGGCATACCCCCAGAACCCCTTAGGGAGAGCCCCCCCACATAACAAATCCCAATGTAACCCCTGCATACAGGCTAACTATAGCCAGTTAGCTTTGTGTGTAACATAAAAACCCACCCATCTCGTAGGAACGAAGCTTAACATTTCATTCAATACAATGATGGTAGAAAAGGAGCATAATGCCACAGGTCTTATGTTGACAACATGGACGCAGATATAGGAAACTCTGAAGGCAGTCGTAAATATTACCTAGCTAGCAGTCTAGGCTAACGCTGTTGCGCTAACGTTAGCAAAACGTTGGCATAGCGTAAGCTAGCTGTCTAAACTTGTGAAAAGCCAAACAGCATCCCCGTCCAAGTAATAAATAAACAATAGGCAAATATGTTGTTACTGGAGCTAGTAGGCTACCATCAAAACGTGAGATATCTAATCGAAAATGTGTTTACAACGTCGGGGATTTCACAGGTGGGACTGGAAAGTTAGCCCATAGCTAGCATGATGCCTTCTATTTCTAGATCTATTTAGATTACCAGTACTTATCTGAACTAACGACATGATCACTGTCACTAGATATAAAGAAAACCTTGACTTTCACTCGGTGCTATTCACTGACACCTCTTCCTCACCCCAGTCAGTCACCATAGTTCTAGTACTAGGCTGAGGCACAGTCACCATAGTTCTAGTACTAGGCTGAGGCACAGTCACCATAGTTCTAGTACTAGGCTGAGGCACAGTCACCATAGTTCTAGTACTAGGCTGAGGCACAGTCACCATAGTTCTAGTACTAGGCTGAAGCACAGTCACCATAGTTCTAGTACTAGGCTGAGGCACAGTCATCATAGTTCTAGTACTAGGCTGAGGCAGTCACCATAGTTCTAGTACTAGGCTGAAGGACAGTCACCATAGTTCTAGTACTAGGCTGAAGCACAGTCACCATAGTTCTAGTACTAGGCTGAAGCACAGTCACCATAGTTCTAGTACTAGGCTGAAGCAGTCACCATAGTTCTAGTACTAGGCTGAGGCAGTCACCATAGTTCTAGTACTAGGCTGAGGCAGTCACCATAGTTCTAGTACTAGGCTGAGGTACAGTCACCATAGTTCTAGTACTAGGCTGAGGCAGTCACCATAGTTCTAGTACTAGGCTGAAGGACAGTCACCATAGTTCTAGTACTAGGCTGAAGCACAGTCACCATAGTTCTAGTACTAGGCTGAGGTACAGTCACCATAGTTCTAGTACTAGGCTGAGGTACAGTCACCATAGTTCTAGTACTAGGCTGAAGCACAGTCACCATAGTTCTAGTACTAGGCTGAAGCACGGTCACCATAGTTCTAGTACTAGGCTGAAGCAGTCACCATAGTTCTAGTACTAGGCTGAAGCACAGTCACCATAGTTCTAGTACTAGGCTGAAGCACAGTCACCATAGTTCTAGTACTAGGCTGAGGTACAGTCACCATAGTTCTAGTACTAGGCTGAGGTACAGTCACCATAGTTCTAGTACTAGGCTGAGGCAGTCACCATAGTTCTAGTACTAGGCTGAAGGACAGTCACCATAGTTCTAGTACTAGGCTGAGGAACGTCTCCCAAACGTGACGTCATCACCGAATTGCGTTAAAAAACCCACTAATACCAAAAACAAAAAAACTGGCCTTTAACACTATTTGGAGACATTTTTAACAATGATATACATGTTGAGTGCTTTATGTACCATTAATCAACAGTGGTGGTTAAACTGCAACATGAGCTTTAAAGAAAATCTTATAAATGATAGAGTATATAATATAATACTTTGTATATTAAAGGGGTAACAATTGTTGCAAAAGACTGTCAGGAGAGTTGACACAGTAAGGCACAGCAGGGCACAGCAGAGCACAGCAGGGTGTAGCAGGACATGGCAGGACGTTGCAGGACGTAGCAGGGCACTGCAGAGCATAGCAGGTGTAACAGGGGACAGCAGGGCATGCAGCAGGACCACGGCGACAGCTGCAGCCATGATTTAGGTGCCACCCTAATCCAAGGAAAACATGCTGGGCGAAAAGAAAACAAGAACTCCGGGGAATAAGCTCCCCAGAACTAGGTTAGTAAGCATTTCTGGGACATGGATGCACACAGATGGAAAGAGAGAGGAGAGAGAAGCTTAATGTGTCAAAGGAAGTTCCTCGGCAGTCTGAAATTATAACAGCATAACTAAGAGCTGCAGAGAAGCAAAGATAGGGAGGTTGCGTGCCGTGACTGTGGCTACACACCCTCCCCCACCGGTCTAGGCAAACGCTGCAACTCCTCACTCCCTAACTATAAGCTTTATTGAAGAGGAGAGTTTTAAGTTTACTCTTAAAAGTGGTGATGGTGTCTGCCTCCTGAACCCAGACTGGGAGCTGGTTCTACAGGAGACGAGCCTGATAGCTGAAGGCTCTGCCTCCTGAACCCAGACTGGGAGCTGGTTCCACAGGAGAGGAGCCTGGTAGCTGAAGGCTCTGGCTCCTGAACCCAGACTGGGAGCTAGTTCCACAGGAGAGGAGCCTGGTAGCTGAAGGCTCTGGCTCCTGAACCCAGACTGGGAGCTGGTTCCACAGGAGAGGAGCCTGATAGCTGAAGGCTCTGGCTCCTGAACCCAGACTGGGAGCTGGTTCCACAGGAGAGGAGGCTGATAGCTGAAGGCTCTGGCTCCCATTCTACTTTTAGAGACTCTAGGAACCACAAGTAACTCTGCATTCTGGAGAGTCTTAAGGGACGTATTTGAGCATCCTGATAGTGAGGAATTACAGTAGTCCAGCCTGGAAGTAACAAATGCATTGTGTTGAGACAGGATGTTCCTAATTTTGGCAATGTTACGAAGATGAAAAAAGGCTGTTCTTGAGGTTTGTTTTAAGTGGGCATTAAAGGATATATCCTGATAAAAAATAACTCCTAGATTTCTGACAGTAGTGCTGGAGGCCAGGGCAATACCATCTAGAGTAATTATATCTAGGGATAATGATGTTCGGAGGTGTTTGGGGCCCAGCACAATAACTTCACTTTTGTCTGAGTTTAATATCAGAAAATTGTAGGTCCTCCAGGATTTTATATCTTTAATGCATGCTTGAAGTTTAGCTAACTGACTGATTTCGTCTGGCTCAATTGATAAGTATGACTGGGTGTCATCCGCATAACAGTTAATTGAGTGTTTCCTAATAATATTGGCTAGAGGAAGTATCTATAAGTAGAATAGAACTGGTCCAAGCACTGAGCCTTGAGGAACGCCATGGCTGACTTTAGCGTACTTGGAGGATTTATTGTTGATATTAACAAATTGAGATCAATCAGAGAAATAGGACTTAAACCAGCTTATTGCGATTCCTTTAATGCCAACTAAATGTTCCAGTCTCTGTAACAGGATGGTATGGTCAATAGTGTCGAATGCAGCACTAAGATCTAATAAGACAAGTATAGAGACAAGTCCTTTGTCAGCAGCAGTTAGAAGATCGTTAGTGATTTTCACCAGTGCCGTCTCTGTGCTATGATGCTTTCTAAATCCTGACTGAAAGTCCTCAAATAGACTATTCCTATGTAGAAAATCAAATAGCTGATTGGCGACTACTTTCTCAAGGATCTTGGAGAGAAAGGGAAGGTTAGATATAGGTCTATAAGTTGGCTAAGACCTCAGAAGAGGTTTCATCACAGCTACTTTAAATGACTGTGGTACATAACCTGTTAATAAAGACATGTTGATCATATCTAGTAATGAAGTGTTAACCACAGATAACGCTTCAAGTAGCCTCCTTGGGATGGGGTCTAAGAGACAGGTAGATGGCTTTGCTGAAGAGACCTTTAACATTCTTCAACTATTGCAATTGAAAAATATAACTTATTGAGCTTGCATTTTTTGTTTACTTTATGAGATGCTGAAAATGTAAGAAACTGAAACTTAATTTCTTACATCTTTATTTATATGACATAAGCAAATAAAACAAACCCTAATCATGAAATGAAATATTAAATCTAATGTATGTACATGTTATAATTTATTTACAAGACTGTCAAAGAGAGACAGGTATCTCTCTCCCCTGTCAGTCACTGCTCTCCCTCGCCTCTGCCTGCTCTGTGGCCGGTGTGTGTGTGTGTATGTGGGTGTGACAGCTCGGTCAGCGAGCATGTTACGTTACGCCCGCAATCTCTTGTGGAACGTTATAAATCCAAAAAATCACAGGTTCCAGTTAATCTTATAATGTATATGTGTGTTGTGTTATTTAAACAAACGATCAGACATCAGACTGTTGAGCTTTTGAACTGCGACACCGTCGGACCAAATTTGCAATTAGCCATCAATTTCTGTAAAACGGCCCATATTTGAGCCACAGACAAGTATTTACCCCAGTCAGTGATCAGAGGCTCTCTCAGGCTGGCGTGTTCCACCATACAGGAGATCTTCTCTCCAGACCTGCTGACACAAACCAGCACATCAGAGATTCTGTCTCTTACTGAGAATACTGGACCTGGACCTGGGGTCTCATTTATAAAAATGTGTAGAATCCTCCCTGTGTCAACTCTGTGTTAGAGAAAAGGCTCTTGGACCTGAAACAAAGTAGAGCTAACTGGCCTTGAGGTGGCTCACCTGGGCGTGTACTCCAGGTGAGAGTGGATCTGGTAGTACCAATCACCGTCTGCCAGCTCATCAGTGGAAGTGACATCAGAGGTGACTTCCTGTCCGTCTCTGAGCCACTTCACTCTGATCTGTTTGGGGAAGAAGTCGTAAACGCTGCAGACCAACATGGCTGAATGTTTTCCACCAGAGGGTGCCGTAGAGCTTAGTACGATGTGTGGCTTGACTGAGGCACACATTATGATGATTATCACTATATTATCATTAAGAATACTTCACAAATAAATGTGTTAGTAGGACTAAAGTATTAACAGTATCAGTAATGACAACTGCAGTATTATTTTCTGCTGTTGCAGTTGTGTATCAGACTCACCTCATGCTGAACCACAGCATTTCATTTCATCTGAATGACTGTCCAACAGCTGTCGCTGTCCGTGGTACTGAAACATTTTTACTCGATCTTTCCATCAGGTGTTGCTGTCCTTGATGCTGACATTTTTACTTGAGTGTCAACTAGCTGTCGCTCTCCGTGGTGCTGAGACATTTTTACTTTAGTGTCCAGCTGTCGCTGTCCGTGGTGCTGACACATTTTTAGTTGACTGTCCATCAGCTGTGGCTGTCCGTGGTGCTGAGACATTTTTACTAGATTTTTCCATCAGATGTCGCTGTCCTTGGTGCTGAAACATTTTTACTTGAGTGTCAACTGGCTTTCGCTCTCCGTGGTGCTGAGACATTTCTACTTTAGTGTCCAGCTGTCGCTGTCCTTGGTGCTGAGACATTTTTACTCGATTATCCATCAGCTGTGACTGTCCGTGGTGCTGACACATTTTTACTTGATTTTTACATCAGGTGTCGCTGTCCTTGGTGCTGAGACATTTTTACTTTAGTGTCCATCAACTGTCGCTGTCCGTGGTGCTGAAACATTTTTACTTAAGTCTCAACTGGCTTTCGCTCTCCGTGGTGCTGAGACATTTCTACTTTAGTGTCCAGCTGTCGCTGTCCGTGGTGTTGAAACATTTTTACTTGAGTGTCCATCAGCTGTGGCTGTCCGTGGTGCTGACAGATTTTTACTTGAATACCAATCAGGTGTCTCTGTCTGTGATGCTGAAACATTTTTACTTGAGTGTCAACTGGCTGTCGCTCTCCGTGGTGCTGAGACATTTTTACTGGATTTTTCCATCAGATGTCGCTGTCCGTGGTGCTGAAACATTTTTACTTGAGTGTCAACTGGCTGTCGCTCTCCGTGGTGCTTATACATTTCTACTTTAGTGTCCAGCTGTCGCTGTCCATGGTGCTGAGACATTTTTACACGATTGTCCATCAGGTGTCGCTGTCCTTGTTGATGGAACATTTTTACGTGAGTGTTCATCAGGTGTCGCTGTCCGTGGTGCTGAATCATTTTTAATAGATTTTTCCATCAGGTGTCGCTGTCCTCGGTGATGACACATTTTTACTTGAGTGTCAACTGGCTGTCGCTCTCCGTGGTGCTGAAAATTTTTTAATAGATTTTTCCATCAGGTGTTGCTGTGATGCTGAGACATTTTTACTTGATTATCCATCAGCTGTGGTTGTCCGTGGTCCTAAAACATTTTTACTCAATTTTTCCATCAGGTGTCGCTGTCCGTGGTGCTGAAACATTTTACTTGAGTGTCCATCAAGTGTCGCTGTCCGTGGTGCTGACACAATTTAACTTGACCGTTTTTCAGGTGTCGCTGTCCGTGGTGCTGAAACATTTTTACTCGATTTTTCCATCAGGTGTCGCTGTCCTTGTTGCTGTAACATTTTTACTTGAGTGTCATCTAGCTGTCGCTATCCATGGTGCTGAAACATTTTTAAAAGCTTTTTCCATCAGGTGTCGCTGTCCTTGGTGATGACCCATTCTTAATTGAGTGTCAACTAGCTGTCGCTCTCCGTGGTGCTGAGACATTTTTACTCGAGTGTCCATCAGCTGTTGCTGTCTGTGGTGCTGAGACATTTTTACTTGATTATCCATCAGCTGTCGCTGTCCGTAGTGCTGACAGATTTTTACTTGAATACCCATCAGGTGTCGCTGTCTGTGATGCTGAAACATTTTTACTTGACTGTCCATCAGCTGTGGTTGTCCGTGGTCCTAAAACATTTTTACTAAATTTTTCAATCAGGTGTCGCTATCCTTGATGCTGACACATTTTTACTTGAATACCCATCAGGTGTCGCTGTCCGTGGTGCTGACAGATTTTTACTTGAATACCCATCAGCTGTCGCTGTCCGTGGTGCTGACACTTACTTTAGTGTCAACTGGCTGTCGCTCTCCGTGGTGCTGAAATCATTTTTACTCGAGTGTCCATCAGCTGTCGCTGTCCGAGGTGCTGACACTTACTTTAGTGTCAACTGGCTTTTGCTCTCCGTGGTGCTGAGACATTACTTTAGTGTCCAGCTGTCGCTGTCCTTGGTGATGACCCATTTTTACTTGAGTGTAAACTAGCTGTCGCTCTCCGTGGTGCTGAGACATTTTTACTTGAGTGTAACCTAGCTGTCGCTGTCCTTGGTGCTGAAACATTTTTACTCAAGTGTCCATCAGCTGTGACTGTCCGTGGTGCTGACACATTTTTACTTGAGTGTCAACTGGCTGTCGCTCTCCGTGGTGCTGAAAATTTTTTAATAGATTTTTCCATCAGGTGTTGCTGTCTGTGATGCTGAAACATTTTTACTTGAGTGTCAACTGGCTGTCGCTCTCCATGGTGCTGAGACATTTTTTATTCGTTTGTCCATCAGGTGTCGCTGTCCTTGGTGCTGACACATTTTTACTCGAGTGTCACCTAGCTGTCGATCTCCGTGGTGCTGAGACATTTTTTACTCGAGTGTTCATCATCTATCGCTGTCCGTGGTGCTGACACTTACTTTAGTGTCAACTGGCTGTCGCTCTCCGTGGTGCTGAAATCTTTTTACTCGAGTGTCCATCAGCTGTCGCTGTCCGAGGTGCTGACACTTACTTTAGTGTCAACTGGCTTTTGCTCTCCGTGGTGCTGAGACATTTTTAGTTGAGTGTCCATCAGCTGTGGCTGTCCGTGGTGCTGAAACATTTTTAGTTGACTGTCCATCAGCTGTGGCTGTCCGTGGTGCTGAGACATTTTTACTGGATTTTTCCATCAGATGTCGCTGTCCGTGGTGCTGAAACATTTTTACTTGAGTGTCAACTGGCTGTCGCTCTCCGTGGTGCTTATACATTTCTACTTTAGTGTCCAGCTGTCGCTGTCCATGGTGCTGAGACATTTTTACACGATTGTCCATCAGGTGTCGCTGTCCGTGGTGCTGAAACATTTTTAATAGATTTTTCCATCAGGTGTCACTGTCCTTGGTGATGACCCATTTTTACTTGATTATCCATCAGCTGTCGCTGTCCGTAGTGCTGACAGATTTTTACTTGAATACCCATCAGGTGTCGCTGTCCGTGGTGCTGACAGATTTTTACTTGAATACCCATCAGGTGTCGCTGTCCTTGGTGCTGAGACATTTTTACTCGATTTTTCCATCAGGTGTCGCTGTCCTTGGTGATGACCCATTCTTAATTGAGTGTCAACTAGCTGTCGCTCTCCGTGGTGCTGAGACATTTTTACTCGATTTTTCCATCAGGTGTCGCTGTCCTTGGTGCTGACAGATTTTTCTTGAGTGTCCATCAAGTGTCGCTGTCCGTGGTGCTGACACAATTTAACTTGACTGTTTTTCAGGTGTCGCTATCCATGGTGCTGAAACATTTTTAATAGCTTTTTCCATCAGGTGTCGCTGTCCTTGGTGATGACCCATTCTTAATTGTGTGTCAACTAGCTGTCGCTGTCCTTGGTGCTGAGACATTTTTACTTGAGTGTCAACTGGCTTTCGCTCTCCGTGGTGCTGAGACATTTCTACTTTAGTGTCCAGCTGTCGCTGTCCGTGGTGCTGAAACATTTTTACTCGATTTTTCCAGGTGTCGCTGTCCGTGGTGCTGAATAATTTTTGAATAGATTTTTCAATCAGGTGTCGCTGTCCTTGTTGCTGAGACCTTTTTACTTGAGTGTCATCTAGCTGTCGCTATCCATGGTGCTGAAACATTTTTAAAAGCTTTTTCCATTAGGTGTCGCTGTCCTTGGTGATGACCCATTCTTAATTGAGTGTCAACTAGCTGTCGCTGTCCGTGGTGCTGAAACATTTTTACTTGAGTGTCAACTGGCTTTCGCTCTCCGTGGTGCTGAGACATTTTTACTCGATTATCCATCAGCTGTCACTGTCCATGGTGCTGACAGATTTTTACTCGAGTGTCCGTCAGCTGTGGCTGTCCGTGGTGCTGAGACATTTTTACTAGATTTTTCCATCAGATGTTGCTGTCTGTGGTGCTGAAACATTTTTACTCGATTTTTCCATCAGGTGTCGCTGTTCTTGGTGATGACACATTTTTACTTGATTTTTACATCAGGTGTCGCTGTCCTTGGTGCTGAGACATTTTTACTTTAGTGTCCATCAACTGTCGCTGTCCGTGGTGCTGAAACATTTTTACTTGAGTGTCCAGGTGTCCAGGTTGGGCGCACGGAAGATGCAGAAAGCCAGTCCGGACAGAGGGAGTACGGATCTGGACCTTATAGAGGGAACACAGTCAAACTTATTCAGAAGTTTTCTGGGGAGATTAGTAAGTGGCAAGGATTTGAGTCCGTACGAAACAACTATCCATGATAATGAACGTTTGAGCAAGACCGACAAATTCAGTTATTTGAAATAATTTCTGACTGGCACCGCCGCGAGTGCAGTAGCAGGCCTCGCTTTGTCTAATATTTATGACACTGCCATTGATCTGCTTCAAAAACAATTTGGCCGTAAAGATCTAGTGATTAATGCTCATATGAATAAGTTATGACTTGACTCCCGTAAACCGAGCAACTGATGTAAGCGCTTTGCGCAAACTGTACAATGACGGAGATACAGGTGCGTAGCCTTGACGCACTAGGTGTTGTAGCGGACACCTATGGAAGTTTATTATGTCCTATCTTGTTGAAAATGATTGCAGAAGACTTTGCTCTCGAATTCACCAAATCAGAAGCCGATAATGTTCACAAAGCAAAGGAGTTGATGAACTTTCTGAAAAAAAGAGGTGGAGAGCAGAGAAAGAACTGAGAATCTCACTCAGAAGAAAGAAGTGTCTCAGAGAGAAAGGAGGAATGCTGGCACTGACAAGGAACGCGCGCCAGAGCGCAGGACGAGAAGGTCCAACGCCGGAAACATGGCCTCCTCAGCCGCAGCATTCCATACATGGAGTTATAACAGGAACAACAGTGACTGTTTTGTGGTAAGCCTGATCACAGATCCCCTGACTGTGCCGAATCCACAGTGGATATCAGGAGAGAAAAGTTGAGACGATTAGGCAGGAGTTTTGTATGTCTAGGCCCCAGACACATTGCGCCCTATGAGAATGACGCGTGACTAATTTGATACATAGCCAATAAAGCTTAGCTGTTTTTTTGCTCCAATGACAGCCCAGCTGACGAGTGATAATAAGTCAAAGTTGGCGCCAGGTTACGTTACTTAGCTGCAGTTAATAGCAAGACGTTGACTGTAAACGTTAACCTACTTACACGTTTCCTCCAGCGCCAGTGCTTAGCTGCGTATCACTCATCGGCATTCAGCGGTTCTGGTTGCTAATGGTCAGCACTAGCTAATATAAAACACTACTGCAGGAGGATGAGTATGGAAAGCCAAAAGGGTCACAATTCGCACGGCGTTTTGAACGCCGTTTGTGACGTAACCAGGCGTTTAATAAGCGCCACCAGATGCTTCTTAGACACCTGGTGGCGTTTTGCTAATCAACTCCGTCCTGTGGTTTTCACAGCCAATAGATTTGAACTCTAATCACCCAATCAGTAAAGGCCACACTAATCAAGCACGGATCTCCTTTGCAGCTTGTTTGAGTAGCCCAAAGAAAATGCAGAACTTTGTAGTATGTTATTTTAGTATTGCCAGACATCAGTAGGCACTGGCTGCTCAAACTTTATTTAATTAATCAATCCCAATAATCCTCCCAAAAAATGTAATAAAAAGTGGTGAAGAGCTGCTGTCATTATTACCTGCTTAAATGTAATAAGAGCTGTCGCACTAAAAACTGACTAAACACTGTCACACTAAGAACCTAATGGCATCACATTTGCCTTTTATTGTATATTTTATGTGGGTCTATTGTTAAAAGGGCTTCAGATATAGTGATATTTAATTGCTGCAAATACCTGTCTCTTACTACAAGACCAAGTGGGGGGTTAACATGAAGAGTAAGCAGATTTACAAATATACTGTTCTCTTAATTCAACTACTACTTACCAAAGAGTAGCCTACCAGAACTAAACTATAAAAAATGCTCGTTTGTTACAATTTTAGACAGTCGCAGCGGTCTGGGATACAGTCAGATCTCAATAACAACTAAATTAGGTACTATCGCCATTTATTTTAATTCCAGTTAGTGGAGTTGACCCAAAGATGTCTATATATATATATATATATATATATATATATATATGTGTGTGTGTATATGTATGAATTCTGACATCTATCTTCTACTTTCATATATTTATGCAAACAACACCCACCAGCGCTCTATATATAGCAATTAAACATTAAACAAATGTGTCTCATACTTCATTTGAGTTATCACGTCACTGGGTGGGAAGTAAAAACATGTCACCCTTCAGGAGACTTACCGTGACACAGGAACAGCAGCTGTCAGATCCCTCAACACATTCAAAGACTATGGCTTATGCTCTTGACTCAATTGGACATTAAGTTGTAATAATAAATCATTAAAAGCATTTAAATTTATTTTTATTTAATGCATTACTAAACATGTCAAGCTGAAAAATGTACTGACAAACACAAAAGCATGACAGATATAAAAAATGAGATTTATTAAATAACATCAAAAATTCAGCAGCACTACGGTGCAAGTGTCTCAAACCGCACACTTCCGTCAGTACTCTGCTATAGGTCTCTGACCACTTCCTGCCGTAGTCCACTGCTAATGGTCACTGACCACTTCCTGCTGTAGTTCCACTGCTAATGGTCACTGACCACTTCCTGCCGTAGTCCCACTGCTAATGGTCACTGACCTCTTCCTGCCGTAGTCCACTGCTAATGGTCTCTGACCACTTCCTGCCGTAGTCCCACTGCTAATGGTCACTGACCACTTCCTGTCGTCGTCCCACTGCTAATGGTCACTGACCACTTCCTGCCGTAGTCCCACTGCTAATGGTCACTGACCACTTCCTGCCGTAGTTCCACTGCTAATGGTCACTGATCACTTCCCTGTCGTAGTCCCTCTGCTAATGGTCACTGACCACTTCCTGCCGTAGTCCCACTGCTAATGGTCACTGACCACTTCCTGCCGTAGTCCCACTGCTAATGGTCTCTGACCACTTCCTGCCGTAGTCCCATGCTAATGGTCACTGACTACTTCCTGCCGTAGTCCCACTGCTAATGGTCACTGACCACTTCCTGCCGTAGTCCACTGCTAATGGTCACTGACCTCTTCCTGCCGTAGTCCCACTGCTAATGGTCACTGACCACTTCCTGCCGTAGTCCCACTGCTAATGGTCACTGACCACTTCCTGCCGTAGTCCCACTTCGGATGGTCACTGACCACTTCCTGCCGTCGTCCACTGCTAATGGTCACTGACCACTTCCTGCCGTAGTTCCACTGCTAATGGTCTCTGACCACTTCCTGCCGTAGTCCCTCTGCTAATGGCCACTGACACTTCCCGCTGTAGTCCCTCTGCTAATGGTCACAGACCACTTCCTGCCGTAGTCCCACTTTGGATGGTCAGTGTTGTCCCAAAAGGAACACTTACGTTAAAACACTTACCGGAAATGACGAGCGGTCAGCTCGCCGCCTCAGACGAAAGTCTTTTAATCTGACCTTTGTTGATCTGAAGTGAAGACAGATTCAGCAGCTGCACGGCCTGTTTCTCTCTTCAGATGTTTCCAGAAACACGTTACGGTGAACTATTTTCCGTAAAAATACGAGATCGTATTCTGAACGAGACGCCATTAAGCTCGGTTGTGAAATCCGGGAGAAGCCAGAGCCACGTGACGGGTTTGTCCAATCAGCTGCCGGTTGACGTCCCTGGTCCCTCCCCTTTCTGCTGCGTAGTCCAGATGGCGCCCGTTTAGTGCGAGTTGTGTCCATCGTTCCACACTGAACTTTTTGACCGTTTTTAGGGGGTCATCCTGGTACTTTCAGTGCTCTGACTTTTTGCGTTATTTACATGATATACTGGTGTGCCAGTAGGCGCTTTGAGACACAGCCTTTGTCTCAGCTTATTCTAGAGTTATTCATGGCAGGTTGTGGTTGTTTTCCCAGCAGCGATAACAGTAATGTGGCATTTTATGCAGAAGTTATAAAGTCTGTCATGTAAGTCAGTCATTTTATGGGCTTAAATGTGGTTTAAATATCGCTTTCAACAGGCAGCAAAATACAGCTATTTTGGATGTTGAACAATAGCTTGTTAAGTCTCCAGTTTGGGAAATACTCTTAATTTGGATTCTAAATTTGAAAATGAATTGATATCTTCAAAAAATAGACAATTTAGATCAGCTTACTATTGATCCATTATCTCTTTTTAGTATATAGTGGAACGTGTGTTCTCAGAGCTTTTCTTTTGCTTGTTTTCTCATATTTGAGAAGCTGGAAAACAGCTTGTTGCTTTATGTTTTGATCAAATGTCAGGAATGTTATTAGAGAGTTATGGCCGCCAAAGCAAGTCACTACTCACTCTGAACATAATCACCATCACTCTCTCACTCACTGTACCACAGACAGACAGACAGACAGACAGACAGACACACAGACAGACAGACAGACAGACAGACAGACAGACAGACAGACAGACAGACAGACTCATTAAAAGTCATTTTAAATTTATTTTTATTTAATGCATTACTAAACAGCGTCAAGCTGAAAATGTACTGACAAACACAGAAAGCATGACAGATATAAAAATGAGATTTATTAAATAACATCAAAATTCATGCAGCACCATACGGTGCAAGTGTCTCAACCACGCTTCCGTCAGTACTCTGCCATATGGCCTCTGACCACTTCCTGCCGTAGTCCCACTGCTAATGGTCACTGACCACTTCCTGCCGTAGTCCCTCTTGCTAATGGTCACTGACCACTTCCCGCCGTAGTCCCACCGCCAATGGTCACTGACCACTTCCTGCCGTAGTCCCTCTGCTACACTGGCGACCACTTCCCGCCGTAGTCCACTGCCATACGCCTTCACCGACCACTTCCCGCTGTAGTCCCACTGCCAATGGTCACTGATCACTTCCCGTCAGAGTCCTCTGCCACGGTCACTGACGCTTCCCGCCGTAGTTCCACTGCTAATGGTCACTGATCACTTCCCTGTCGGAGTCCTCTGCTAATGGTCACTGACCACTTCCCGCCGTAGTCCCACTACTAATGGTCACTGACCACTTCCGCCGTAGTCCCTCTGCTAATGGTCTCTGACCACTTCCTGCCGTAGTTCCACTGCTAATGGTCACTGACCACTTCCTGCCGTAGTCCCACTACTAATGGTCACTGACCACTTCCTGCTGTAGTCCTTCTGCTAATGGTCACTTACCACTTCCTGCCGTAGTCCCACAACTAATGGTCACTGACCACTTCCTGTCGTAGTCCCACTGCTACGGTCACTGACCACTTCCTGCCGTAGTCCCACTTCGGATGGTCACTGACCACTTCCTGCCGTCGTCCACTGCTAACCGGTCACTGACCACTTCCTGCTGTAGTCCTTCTGCTAATGGTCACTTACCACTTCCTGCCGTAGTCCCTCTGCTAATGGTCACTGACCACTTCCTGCCGTAGTCCCACTGCTAATGGTCTCTGACCACTTCCTGCCGTAGTCCCACTTTGGATGGTCAGTGTTGTCCCAAAAGGAACACTTACGTTAAAACACTTACCGGAAATGACGAGCGGTCGGCTCGCCGCCTCAGACGAAAGTCTTTTAAACTGACCTTTGTTGATCTGAAGTGAAGACAGATTCAGCAGCTGCACGGCCTGTTTCTCTCTTCAGATGTTTCCAGAAACACGTTACGGTGAACTATTTTAGGACAATATGAGATTGTATTCTGAACGAGACGCCATTAAGCTCGGTTGTGAAATCCGGGAGAAGCCAGAGCCACGTGACGGGTTTGTCCAATCAGCTGCCGGTTGACGTCCCTGGTCCCTCCCCTTTCTGCTGCGTAGTCCAGATGGCGCCCGTTTAGTGCGCGTAGTGTCCATCGTTCCACACTGAACTTTTTGACCGTTTTTAGGGGGTCATCCTGGTACTTTCAGTGCTCTGACTTTTTGCGTTATTTACATGATATACTGGTGTGCCAGTAGGCGCTTTGAGACACAGCCTTTGTCTCAGCTTATTCTAGAGTTATTCATGGCAGGTTGTGGTTGTTTTCCCAGCAGCGATAACAGTAATGTGGCATTTTATGCAGAAGTTATAAAGTCAGTCATTTTATGGGCTTAAATGTGGTTTAAATATCGCTTTCAACAGGCAGCAAAATACAGCTATTTTGGATGTTGAACAATAGCTTGTTAAGTCTCCAGTTTGGGAAATACTCTTAATTTGGATTCTAAATTTGAAAATGAATTGATATCTTTAAAAAATAGACAATTTAGATCAGCTTACTATTGATCCATTATCTCTTTTTAGTATATAGTGGAACGTGTGTTCTCAGAGCTTTTCTTTTGCTTGTTTTCTCATATTTGAGAAGCTGGAAAACAGCTTGTTGCTTTATGTTTTGATCAAATGTCAGGAATGTTATTAGAGAGTTATGGCCGCCAAAGCAAGTCACTACTCACTCTGAAGATAATCACCATCACTCTCTCACTCACTGTACCACAGACAGACAGACAGACAGACAGACAGACACACAGACAGACAGACAGACAGACAGACAGACAGACAGACAGATAGACAGACAGACTCACACAGACAGACTCACACAGACAGACAGACAGACAGACAGATAGACAGACAGACAGACAGACAGACTCACACAGACAGACAGACAGACTCACACAGACAGACAGACAGACAGACAGACAGACAGACAGACAGACAGACAGACAGACTCACACAGACAGACAGACAGACAGACAGATAGACAGACTCACACAGACAGACAGACAGACAGACAGACAGACACACAAACTCACACAGACAGACAGACAGACAGACTCACACAGACAGACAGACAGACAGACAGACAGACAGACAGACAGACAGGACAGACAGACAGATCAGACAGACAGACAGACACACAGACAGACAGACAGACACACACAGACAGACAGACAGACAGACAGACAGACAGACAGACAGACAGACACACAGACAGACAGACAGACAGACTCACACAGACAGACAGACAGACAGACAGATAGACAGACAGACTCACACAGACAGACAGACAGACAGACAGACTCACACAGACAGACAGACAGACAGACGAGACAGACAGACACACAGACAGACAGACAGACAGACAGACAGACAGACACACAGAGAGACAGACAGACAGACAGATCGCACAGACAGAGCAGACTAGACAGACAGACTCCACACAGACAGACAGACAGACAGACAGACAGACAGACAGACAGACTCACACAGACAGACAGACTCACACAGACAGAGACAGACAGACAGACAGATAGACAGACAGATCAGACAGACAGACAGACAGACAGACCTAGCACACAGACAGACACACAGATAGACAGACAGACTCACACACAGACAGACAGACAGACAGATAGACAGACAGACAGACAGACAGATAGGACAGACAGACACACAGACAGACAGACAGACTCAGCCACAGACAGACAGACTCACACAGACAGACAGACAGACAGACAGACAGACAGACAGACAGACAGCACAGACAGACAGAC
>NW_027595493.1:95000-101972 GCF_031162955.1 Sander vitreus | reverse complement strand
AAAACCTTTATTTTAAAAAACTATATATTTTTTTCCATCACAATAAATACTGTCCCAGAAAATATTGCACATAAACAAACAGGTAATTTACACGACAAACAATCCCGTCCCTCCCTAAATACTCTGTCAAATATTAAATCATCTCCTACTACAGAACATAATGCATCTTTATAGCACCACTGTTTCAGAAACTCATCAATGTTATTCAGTTCTTTATAAAACCTAAAATCAACCCAGACTCTGGCTTTCACTAGCGAGATGAAAACAGGAAGTGCTTCCTGTCCTGTCCTGTCCTCTACTTTATTCTTCTTACTACTGTAGATGGACATTTTTGCCTCTCATACAACCAGGTTAAGTAATTGCCATTTAGAGGCATCAACTTTTCTATAGCCAGCTCCAAAAATGAAGACAACCTTAGACCACTTCTCTCCAAACCATGTAAAAACCCTCTCCAGCTCATCAAACAGCGCCCAGAGTCTCTGGCATTCATAAAAACAGTGAGAAACTGTCTCTCCTTCACCACAGAATGGACAACCACTTCCAACTGTTGGGTTGATTACAGAAATAAAGCATTTACAGCAATGGCTCCATGTAAAATCCTCCACTGTAAATCCCCAGTCCTTTTCCTCAGAGGAGATTGATGAAGAACCCTCCATGCTGGTTTCACACCACTGTCCACTCCCAGTCTCTGTCTCCACACTGTGTCCACTCTTCCATTCAGTTTATCTCTGTTCAGAAATTTTACACAACATTTGTACACAACCTTTCCTTTGAGAGTATAAAAGTCCACATACTTAGAGTCCATCACATTGAAACAATCCCCAGTAAATCCATCCAGTTTAGGAGCAAATCCCAACTCTGGAAAAGGATCACTCCCATCAGGCGTTTCCACGCCAACACAGTATTCCTGGAGCATGTTACGTTCCCCCTTCGTCAGTCTCTCAGTCCACTTCTGTAAAACATTCCTGGTCTGTCGAATAGACCTCTGCCCCAGAAGGGACGCCACAGCCGATGTATCCGTCAGCCCAGGCCCTGCCACATCCACCATTCTCCTCAGGGTGACAGCTCCAGCGGTGCACAGCATGTTGGTGAGGCCTGGCGTTGTGCTGTCCTGAACGTCCATCCTAGCTCCATTTATGAGGGGCTCTTCTAATAGCCAGTGCAGAGAGCACGTATGCTCAAGTCTCTTCCACTTAAAAAAGTTCCATACTTTAAAAAGTGCTTGATAAAAAGGAGGTAAACCACGCAGATTTAAAAACTTAAAATCCATCAAAACAGTGCAGTGTCCAAACCCAGACTAGCTGTCTCCCTTAACTTGCCACATCCCTTAAAGGTGCTCAACCCGGTCAAAAGCCTTTTCCTGGTCCAAAGAAATAAGACCAGTCTCAATACCCAAAGGTCTAGAGACGTCCAAAATATCTCTAATTAAGGACACATTGTCCAGGATGGACCTACCAGGCACACAATATGTCTGGTCTTCATGGATCACCATCTCCAGCACATCTCTCAGTCTGTTGGCCAATGCTTTGGACAGGATTTTATAGTCTGTACAGAGAAGAGACACAGGACGCCAGTTTCTGATCTCTTGTAGATCCCCTTTCTTCGGTAAGAGAGTTATTACTGCTCTCCTGCAACTTATCGGCAGCAACATGTCTTTAAAACTCTCATTAAAAACCTTTAAAAGATCTTCACCCAAGTCCCTCCAGAACTCCTTGTAAAACTCCACTGGAATCCTATCAATGCCTGGGGCCTTCCCCCCCTCCATACTCTGCAGGGCTGTGAACAGTTCCTGCAATGCCAGTGGTTCCTCAAGCACAACGTTCATGTCGTCTGGGGCTTTGGGCAACCCTTCACAGAAGGATTCAAACAGTGCTTCTTCTTCTTTGTACTCACTGCTGTAAAGCTCTGAGTAGAAGCCCACTGCATGCCTCCTTATCTCATTTGAATCTCTGAGTTCTCGTCCAGTAGCAGAGCGCAGAGAATGAAGAAATCTGCTCTGCCCATTTTTCTTCTCAAGGCCAAAGAAGAACTTAGACGGTGCATCCATCAGTGCCACACTCTGGAAACGTGACCGGACCAACGCCCCCTGAACCTTGGTGCCTAGTAGGTCTCTAAGGGCAGACTTTTTCGATTTGAGATCTTCAATATGACCCCGATTTCCAGTGGAATCTACCAAATTCTTCAATTCCACATTTCAATCTCCAGATCCCTCATTGACCTGGTGATGTCCCGCATGACATTGAGAGTATATTGTTGACAGAGTTGTTTTACCTCTGCCTTCCCACAATCCCACCACTGCCTCAGAGAGTTAGAATCTTGTTTTCTGGTTCTAAAAATACCCCAAAAAACCTGAAAACACCCTTAAAATGATCATCACTCAACAGTGTTGTGTTAAAATGCCAAAAAGCACTTTTAGGTTTTATATTTGTAATCAACACATTGCACATGACCAGGGAATGGTCAGTAAAACCCACAGGAACCATACTGCACTTTGGACAAATGTTAAAATGATGTTTAAAACAATAGAAACGATCCAACCTAGCCAGGGATATTACATTCCCTCTAGTGTGAGCCCAAGTATACTGCCTTTCATCACCATTCATCCTTCTCCAAACATCTATTAAGTCATGGGTTCCCAGCGTTTGCCTCAGTTCTCTCTGCGATGCACTGTGAGGTTCTGAGTGATTCCTATCTAAAAGATCATTTTCCATACAATTAAAATCCCCTCCTAAAAAAAAAAAATCTTCAATCTTAACTGCACTTAAAGTAGTATTTAAAACCTGTAAAAAACACACTCTATCAGGTCCTGTAGTAGGAGCATACACATTCAAAAGAACAACATTAAACTGCTCAAATACTGCCTTCACCACCACCAATCTACCCTCCAGCACATGCTCTACCTCAATAGAGACTGGGGTAAAACTCTTTGAAAAGAGGATGCCCACCCCCCCACATGTTGAGCTCTTGTGACTCAGCACCACCTCCCCCTCCCACTCCCTCCTCCAGTCAGCCTCATTGCTGCTGTCAGTGTGTCAATTGCTGCTGCTCTTTTTTGTACAACTCTGGCTCCATTTACATTTAAGCTCCCTACCTTAAAAACATCCATATTAAATGAGATGTTAAAAGCAAAAATAGTAAACAATAAGTTAATTAAAATGCACAATGGAGCATATTCCATCATCAATATTTATTTGTTTCTTTACTTTAAGCACACGTTTCTTCAGTCTAAAACCCTCTTGGAGTGTAATTTCAGACACCTCTTTTTGGCTTGTCTTAGCTTCACTGGACGTATTGCTTGTCTTCCTTCTGCGTTTAGCAGCCGTTTTAGATTTAGCTGCTGCCTCTTCCCCCTCCATCGCTACCTCCTCCACCTGTTCACTTTGTTCATCTGTTTCATTTACCATTTCATTAACCTCATCAGTCTGCACCTCACATGTCTCCTCTGACTGTCCCTCCTGCGTGTCCCTGATCTCACCTGTCTGTTCTCCAGAGACACCTTCACCTGTTTTTTTTTCTTTTGTTTTTTTTCCTCACCAACTACACTCACAGCTTCATTCTCCACCCAAATAACCAAACTAACCACCAAAAAGTACTACCAATTAAAGATAAAGTGACCTATACCATTAAACTAAACTAAACTAAACTAAATGAAATTATCAACAAAAGAAAAAAGAAAAGAAAAACTACAAAACACTGCAGCTCACTCACACACAGACTCAGCTCAGACTCAGAGAGAGAGAGAGAGAGACAGAGAGAGAGACAAAGAGAGAGAGAGAAAGAGAGAGAGAGAGAGAGAGACAGAGAGACAGAGAGAGAGAGAGAGAAAGAGAGACAGAGACAGAAACAGAGAGATAGAGACAGAGAGAGACAGAGAGAGAGAGAAAGAGAGAGAGAGATTTTTGATTTTTAAAGGAACTTTATTTTATCAATGTTCCATCTTGTTATCTACAAAAATAATCTCTTTTCAACAGAACAATAAATAAATACATATACTCTTAAATACATGACATTATCTCCTGAGAAAAGATGAGTTGTTCTCCTTCAACAGAGCACAACACATCACCATGGGCCCAGATCACACTGAACTGATCCACATCCTTCATCTCTTTATAATAACTAAAGTCAATCCTGATTCTGGCTTTCACCATCCGAGTAAACAGCAGAGTCACATTAATATCAACAGATTCATCCACCTTCCTCTTCCTGCTCACATACACAGCCATCTTTGATTGGCCCAGGATGAAGTTCAACAGCTGACATTTATGTTTAGCTAACCTACTGTACCTGAACCCAAGGATGAACATGTGTTTGGAGAAAACCTCCCCTACCTTACTGAACAGTTTCTCTAGCAGCAAGAACAACGGTGACAGGCGCACACACTCACAATAACAATGAAACACAGTTTCTTTTTCATCACAATAAGGACATTTGTTGCTAACACCAGGACTGATGACAGACAGAAAGGCGTTGACTGCCACTATCCCGTGTAACACTCTCCACTGGAGGTCAGCTACTCTTTTAGTTAATGGTGGTTTGTATAAACTCCTCCATGCAGGTTGGACATCAACCTCCAAACCCAGATGTCCTCGCCACGGTGTGTCAACCCGTTCATGGAGTTTACTCTTATTTAAACACAGCACCATCATTTTATAAAAGGCATTTCCTTTTGCCTCTTTCAGGTCTAAAGTGCAGTGCTTTACATCCAAAAAAACAACCAACATAATTATCAAGACTGGGACGGACACATAAACCAGGGAAGGAATCGTCACATTGAGGTGTAATCAGACCAACATTATATTCCTCCAACATTATGGATTCATGTCCAGACAGATAGTACTTCCAGTGGTCCAACAGTTTTGAGATTGTTCTGACTGATCTCACACTCCAGAACAGCTGCCAAAGCAGCAGCATTGTTCAGTTTTGGTCCAGCGATATCCACCACATTCCCCAGCGTGAGCACCCGTGCTCTGCAGAACACGTCCGAGATGGCAGAACCAGCCCAGCAGGGGTAATCCAACCGGTCTCCGTACACCACTGGTTCCTGTAGCAGCCAGTGTAGGGAGTCACCCTGCACCCGTCTCTCCTTGGTCAACAGCTTCCACACTGTAAACACGCCACGATAGAAAGGAGGCAAATCCTGGAAACTCAGCTTCCTCACATCCATCAGGAACAAAGAGTCTTTTAGTCCAAAAACCCTTAAAGTCTTTCAGCACCCAATGGGCCAGAGGTCTCCAGACCAAGTCTTTAGGGCCAAACAGCAGTCTCTGGAGGAACTGCAGGCGGAAAGCAGCATCCCTGCTGGCCAAATGAACCAGTCCTTGTCCTCCCTCTTCCTTAGGAAGAAACAGAACAGCCTGGGGAATCCAGTGCAGCTTATCCCAAAAAAAATTAACCAAAACAGATTGAATTTTTACAAGTAAATTAGAAGGGGGATCCACACAAGACAGTTTATGCCACAGAGAAGAGGACAGCAGATTGTTAATAACAAGCGTCCTCCCTCTGTAGGACATGCTCGGTAAGAGCCACTTCCATTTCTTTAATCGGCCTTCTATTTTTTCCAGAGCGTTATCCCAGTTTCTTTGCATTACACACTCCTCACCCAGAAACACACCCAAATACTTGACCCCTCCTTTCTTCCAGGTGAGCCCTCCTGGTAGAGATAGAGTGTTCTGTAGCTTATCTCCCACCACCACTTCACTCTTAGCCCAGTTCACTTTAGCAGAAGAGATACGATTAAAAATACTTACAGTCTCTACCAAAGTGTTGATGTCTGTTTGCTTGTTTAAAACAACCATGACATCGTCTGCGTAAGCTGATATTTTAACAGCTGAAGCACACCCAGGAAAATACACACCTAAAAGTTCATTCCTAAGTTTATGGAGCAGAGGCTCAATAGCGAGGGAATAAAGCATCCCCGACAGAGAGCATCCCTGCCGTACCCCTCTCTGCACATTAAAAGGTGCAGCCAAACCACCATTAACCTTCAATATACTCGCAATGTCACGGTACAGTACGTGAATCTTAGCTATGAAACTTGGGCTGAAGCCAAAAGCATTGAGCGTCTGCCACAAATACTGATGTTCAACCCGGTCAAAAGCCTTTTCCTGGTCTATGGAAATAAGACCAGTATCCATACCCAGTGAGCTAGAGACGTCCAAAACATGCCGAATTAAAGTGATATTATCACTCATTAACCTGCCGGGCACACAGTAAGTCTGGTCGACATGAACCACTTCATCCATCGCCTCCCGAAGCCGAGAAGCGAGAGCTTTGGACAAGATCTTATAGTCCCCACACAGCAGAGAAACAGGTCTCCAGTTCTTTATGTCCTGTAAGTCTCCTTTCTTTGGCAGCAGGGTAATGACTGCCCTTCTGCAGCTCAGCGGCAGGCGTCCTCTGCTCAAGCTGTCCTGAAAGACCTCCAGCAAATCTTCACCAATAACTGGCCAAAAGGTCTTATAGAAATCCACAGGCAGCCCGTCGATGCCTGGTGCCTTACCGTTCCCCAGACTCATCAGAGCAACATACAGTTCATTCAGGGACAGTAGATCTTCCAGCACCGTGTTGTTAGCAGCACCCACCTGAGGAAGCCCAGCATGGAAAGACGCAGCTGACTCAGGATCTTCCACGTACTCCTCTCTGAACAGGTCTTTATAGAACGAGGTGGCATATCTCCTGATCTCAGGGGTTCCTGTGATCGTAGCTCCATCTTCAGAGCGTAGCGAGTGGATGATCTTCCTTTGACCATTCTTACGCTCCAGACCAAAGAAAAACTGTGAGGGGGCATCCATCTGGGAAGCGTTCATGAAGCGGCAGCGGACCAGAGCCCCCTGTGCTGTGATGCCCAACAGGTTGGCTAAAGCAGCCTTTTTAACTTGAAGAGCTTCAACATGCCCTTGATTTCCTGTGGAATCCACCAAATCCTGTAGTTCCACTACTTCAATCTCTAGGTCTTGAAGATTTTGCTGACAA
>NW_027595493.1:0-87500 GCF_031162955.1 Sander vitreus | reverse complement strand
CATCAGTGACGTAATCTATGACATCATCTATGACAGTAATGTTCCCAGGTAGACACACATTTGCAGCAGCTAGAATGGCAGCAGACTCCAGCAGCCATGACGGAGTCTGATGAGCTGCTGGGTCAGTAAAACAACTGCTGAATGCATCAAGATATATATCTGCAGATTTGTAGAGACCGTGGGATTTCCCAAACTGAATAAATCCCGCCCGCACATATAAACCCAAAACTGCTCTGCTAGCTCCATCGTGTTGTAAGTAAGACATCTGCTGAAAAAGTAATTGTATTCATTAGCATGATTGCCTACTGTTTATTTCAAAAACATCCAAAACACCAAAGTACGAAAACATAGCGGACCAGATGCAAGCTTTTATTTTGAAAAGTCAAAGCTTGGGAACAGCACCAGCCGGGAGGCATGAGGCAGGAGGTCTCCAGGCTGCAGCCATACCCGACTCAAATATCCTTTCGGTCCCAGTGATTATTTGTGAAATTGTGCAAACGACAGCCTAACCCTAACCCTTGAGAAGGAAGGAGTGGTAGCATGCAAGCCCCCAAATTGACACTTGTCTGAGAAATGGAGTTTTGGATAATGTTCAGCTTCGGCACCTTTACCTATGCTAAGCTGAACATTATCTGAGGAAGCAACCAGTTCATGTGTTGAATGTGTTATTACCCATTGTGCTTTGTTGGTCTCAATGTTTTATTGTTTTATTTCATGTGAATACTAGTTTACTAGAGGAGTAACTTAATATCCCCCCCCACACACACCACTCCTAGTCATCCTGGACATAACATCTGCCCATTGCACATGCTATATATTATTTGTAAATTCTGCACTAAACCATTCAGCCTCTTTTTCTTTATGCAACAGTTACGTTGTATATATTTGTTTCTGTATTTATTGTTTATGTTTAATATGTTTCTTTTTTTGTTCATGTATTTACCATTCACCAAGGAAAATTCCACATCAGTGTAATTGTGGCAATAAAGCCTTTTCTGATTCTGACATCTGTGTGCTGTAATGTGTCTCCAGGACAGCAGGGGGCAGCAGCCGGACAGACAGGAGGACATGGAGCTGGACTATTATAACCTGAGTGTTCCTGCAGCTAAAGGAGGGCCGACGGAAGAGGAAGCAGCTCAGGGAGCAGAGTAGCACCTCGACTCAAACTTAATGTCTCACATTGCCAGACATTACTCCACAGCGCAGAGGAACAGCTAACGTTAAATGCTTGCTATGTTGACAGTCATTAAAGCCTGTGCTCACACAGAGCTCTGTACCCAACTGACAGGCACCCTATCTCGGTTTAAAATGACTCACCGTTTGTTGGCTACAACTGCTGAACAGGCTACACAGTTGTTTTGCCAAAGTTAAATTGCATGTTTCCATTATGAGGAAGTCAAACTTGCAGTTTCTGTGAAGGTAGTTGTTAACAGCAGTGGCCCGCTTGCCTGGTCCTACGGTAACGTTAGCAGTTATCACATTTAATTTACTTTCTTTGTATGTGAGTGCTTTGCATTAGAACACTTCAAGGCTTTGGTTAGGACTTACTATCTATTACCAGAATCTGATACAATTATCAATACAATATCTACAAATCAATACAGTGCAGAGACTTACTTTCTTTTTTGTTTAGCAGCAGAGAAATGCGCTGTTTCAACAAGGTCTTCCATGTGATCGTAGACCTTTCAGAAGTTTTTTTAATGTGGCCGGGAACTGCAGTGCCTGTGTACAATAAATCCATAATCATGAATCCATAAATCACGTTTGGTAATGTTCGATATGTCCGCTTCGCTTCATACTAGGGTAGTTGTGATTGTTTAGCATGAAAGCTAACATCAGGGCCTTTCCAACGAGATCTTCTGTGCGATCGTAACCATTCCACAAGCTTTTTTATCCGGCCTGAAAGTACAGTGTCTTTTCGGAGACTTTGCACAACAATTAAGGAACAAAAAAATCCACGGTTGACTGTTAGCATCGGCCATCCTGACTCCCAGAATGTTGTCAGGTGAGTGTGTTAACCAATCAGAGGCTGTCTCCCTGACTATAGTCTTGAAATTATTATGAGACAAAATCCAAACTCCCTTTCACCGTATTGACGTTTTCACAGCTGCCAACCAAATATCAGATATATATATATATATATATATATATAATATAAATTAATCAATGTGCATCTGGATTAAAGACTTCCTATCGGACCGCTCCAAGAGGGGGAGGGCAGGCCTCAGGGTCCTAAATGTTACAGCTGGTTTCTGTATGTTCAGCAGTAATGGGAAACGTCCCAGTTCTGCTCAACAAGATGTTGGAGCCAAAATTATGATTTCAATATTAACTTTTATTTCGATAAATTGTGGATAAATGCATTAATAGTTACAGTAAACTAGACTCATTGTAAACTGACAATTTGTGTTGATTGAGCTTGATGCGTGGCATATCGTCACAGCCTTTTGACAATCAGCTGATTCAGGAAGTAATTGCATCAGCTGGTGTATAAGAGCGGAGCTGTCAGTCAGTTTAGGGCCTTTGGTTCGTAGCCAGATGGTTTTTTGACTGCTGTTTCAAGTACCGCTCAGAACAGTTACGTGATTGTGAGTTGAAGTTGTTTTTTTTACATCTTTTATCTTTGCTCTGCTGTCAATGCTGGTACACCATCTGATAAGGACAGTTCATTATTTTGTGGAAAAGACGAAAACGTATCAAATGGATGTTTGAGTGATAAAGAAAAATAAATATGAAAACAAAAGGAAAACAGTGGAGTGATTCTGAGTCTTGTTTAGGTGCGTTGACCAAGGCCCATTCCAAAGGACAAGAGGGATCAAAAACGTCAGTAAGTTGCTCCCATAGACGTTATTTGGTGTTTTCCTTTAAACATTTAAGAGTTATTTGACAGAATTTAGTGTGGAGGGCCTCTATTAGCGGGCCCAAAATGTCCCTTCCATATAGCTCTATTCGTACAACTACATTATGAAATGTTAAGGTTAAACAGTTTGGTTTGTAATGCATAAGTTGCCCTGTGTGCATTTTCTTTGAGTGGATGTATTGCCTTATTGAAATTTCCTGATGCAGATAAGAAAGGACGAAGTAAGATACTAAGATAGGATTCCTAAAGTTAGTTAGGATTTACCAAAATGGTAACACTTCTATCTTAGACTGAAATGTAGGATACTACAGAATAAGTTCCCAGGGTTGCTGTTGACACAGATCTTTCTGTAGTTATTAGGTCTGGTTGATTTCCATTTTTGATGTATTGTGGTGATCAGCCCCTGGACCCAGGCATCAGGAAAGCAGCTATGGAATATTATTCCTATCTTTATTCAAGAGCGCATTCTTTCCATTTGAGATCATTTCTCATTGAATTCGCGTTCATATTTTGTAAAAGTTTCCCCTTTTACAAAAGCTTGGATTTGCGCTGCTCAAACTTTCTGCTTGGACTCAGATGTCCTGCTCTCAGCTTTGGCCCTTCTCACACTCTGCTGCTAACCGGGTTTATTTACCCCCGCCATTCAATGCTTTACGATAAGTACATATGTCAAAATATATGACAAAATCTGAAAGTGAAACCACTAGATCTAAGATGGCGGCGCAGACGGTCGACTCGGTGGGTCTGTGCACGTTGTTTTGTTTTGTTTTGTGTTTTAACTTTGTTTTTTGCGATGGTACCCGGATCTCTTTCTCCAGAGAAGAGCTCTTGAACATCAGGGGAACAACGCCAGAGGATTTATTTCCTACTTTTCTTCTCCCTACACTGGAAATTTTGGACATTCTAGTCAAAGGTGCGCTCACCTTTGCTCACGCAGCGAAACGTCGGAGGAGAGGGAAACGGGCCGGTGCGTCTCCGCCAGCGAGGATTACGCACACCATTACCGGGTATATTTCTCTCTAACGTGAGTTCACTGCCCAACAAACTGGAGGAATTACAACTGCTGTTGGGGGGAAACCGGGACTTTTCTTCATCTACTGTTTTGTGCGTCACGGAGGCTGTGGATTAATACCGGACTCTGTGCTGCAGCTGGCTTCCAGCTTTTCAGAGCGGACAGAGACACGGACCTCTCCGGCAAAACTAAAGGTGGAGAAATCTGTTTCTACATCAACAGCGGCTGGTGCAACGATTTGACAGTGTCCCAGTAGCACTGTTCTCCTGACCTGGAATATTTCATCATTAACTGTAAGCCTTTTTATTCACCCCGTGAGTTCCACTCATTCATTCTGGTCGGTGTTTACATCCCGCCACAGGCCAACGTGCAGGACGCACAGCGCATGGTCGCCGACCAGATACTGTGTGTGGAGCGGACCCACCCGGACTCCCTAGTTATTGTCCTTGGAGACTTTAACAAAGGAAACCACACTCATGTACTACCTAAATACAGACAGCATATTAAATGCCCGACCAGAGAAGAGAACATTCTGGATCACTGTTACACCACAGTCAGGGATGCTTATCACGCCGTCCCCCGTGCTGCACTTGGACTATCTGACCACGTCATGGTTCACCTGATCCCCGCCTACAGGCAGAAACTTAAGCTCTGCAAACCTGTAGTGAGGACATCAAGGAAGTGGACCAGTGTAGCTGTGGAGGATCTCCAGTCGTGTTTGGACTCTACTGACTGGGATGTGTTCAGGACTGCTACCAACAGTCTGGATGAGTACACAGAGGCTGTGACGTCATACATCAGCTTCTGTGAGGACTGCTGTGTTCCATCATGCACCAGGGTGAGTTTCAACAATGACAAACCCTGGTTCACAGCCAAACTCAGAAGGCTAAGGTTGGATAAGGCAGAGGCGTTCAGGAGTGGGGACAAAGACAGACTTAAAGAAGCAAAGTACAAGTTTAGCAAGGCGGTGAAAAAGGCTAAACAACGGTACTCTGAGAAACTCCAACACCAGTTCTCAGCGAACAACTCTGCTTCTGTCTGGAGAGGGCTCAAACAGATCACCAGCTTCAAGCCCAAAGTCTCCCACTCCACCAACGACCGACGCCTAGCCAACGACCTGAACAACTTCTACTGTCGCTTTGATGGACAATGGGTTGGTCCTGACACCATCCCCCTCAACACCTCCCAACAAAGGGTCTTCCCTGACACCATCCCCCGCGACACCTCCCAACAGCTCCAGCTACAGTGCATCACCTCCACCTCCCCCACCTTAAAGGTCCCCCCCTCCACACCCACCTCAGTGACGACTCTCTCCATCAATGAAGAAGACGTCAACAGACTGTTCAGGAGACAGAACCCCAGGAAAGCTGCTGGACCGGATGCTGTCTCCCCATCCAGCTTGAAGCACTGCGCTGACCAGCTGTCTCCAGTGTTCACAGACATTTTTAACACCTCACTGGAGACATGTCACGTGCCAGCCTGTTTCAAGACCTCAACAATCATCCCTGTTCCCAAGAAGCCAAGGACCACAGGACTTAATGACTTCAGACCCGTCGCCCTGACCTCTGTGGTTATGAAGTCCTTTGAGCGCCTTGTGCTTTCTCACCTCAAAGACATCACCGACCCCCTCCTGGACCCCCTGCAGTTTGCCTACAGAGCCAATAGGTGTGTAGACGATGCAGTCAACCTGGCCCTCCACTACATCCTCCAGCACCTGGACTCCGCAGGAACCTACGCCAGGATCCTGTTTGTGGACTTCAGCTCTGCCTTTAACACCATCATCCCGGCTCTGCTTCAGGAGAAACTCTCCCAGCTTTGTGTGCCTGACTCCACCTGCAGGTGGATCACTGACTTCCTGTCTGACAGGAAGCAGCATGTAAAGCTGGGGAAAGACTTCTCCGACTCACAGACCATCAGCACCGGATCCCCTCAGGGCTATGTTCTTTCTCCTCTGCTCTTCTCCCTGTACACCAACAGCTGCACCTCCAGTCACCAGTCTGTCAAGCTTCTGAAGTTTGTGGACGACACCTCCCTCATCGGACTCATCTCTGATGTAGACGAGTCCGCCTACAGGTCAGAGGCTGACCACCTGGTGAAGTGGTGCAAGCAAAACAACCTAGAGCTCAGTGCTCTAAAGACAGTGGAGATGGTTGTGGACTTCAGAAGGAACTCAGCCCCACCTGCCCAGCTGCCACTGCCAAGGACAAGGGCAGACTGTTCTCACATCCTCCATCACCATCTGGTACGCTGCTAGCACTGCCAAGGACAAGGGCAGACTGCAGTGTGTCATTCGGTCAGCTGAGAAGGTGATTGGCTGCAATCTGCCGCCGCTCCAGGACCTTTACGCCACCAGGACTCTGAAGCGTGCTGGAAAGATTGTGGCTGTCCCCTCCCACCCCGGCAACAAACTCTTTGAGCCACTCCCCTCTGGCAGGAGGCTGAGGTCCATCAGGACCAAAACCTCACGTCACATGAACAGTTTTTTCCCCTCCACCACTAGACTTATCAACAAGGCCTGGAAACCACCCTGACTCTCTCCACACACCCCCTCTGACTCTACATGCCACTGTACTTAATCTGCTCTTTTTATCTTAATTCTTACTCTCTTATTTTTAATACATTCTGTGTGCATATATTTATACTTATATTGTTTTTTCTGTTTAACCTGTTTGTTTAACTTATTTTAGAGAATGTAAAACACCAAAACAAATTCCTTGTATGTGTAAAAAACATACTTGGCAATAAAGCTTTTCTGATTCTGAGAAATGCTCTCAAATTGAAAGAACGCAGTCTATAATGAAGATAGTTATACAACTCCATAAGCAGCCAGATGTCAGCCCCATACGAACAGTTTAAAAATTGAAGTTTTTAACTGAGGGGTAAGGTTTTTCAGAATTTCATTGTCGATGCAATATGTGCCACAAACTTGTTTTGGATTGAGAGATTTCAATAAGTTTGAAACTCTTAACACAAGGGTAATGATCAGTTTGGTTTCTGTCCAGGTCTTCATGTGGGATACTTGTGTAGAGGTCACTAAAGTAGTTCTCCAGATGTCTGATGTCTTGTATTGCTCGAGAATGCAACTTCTGAAGAAATTGTGGTGTGAATGCCGTATGCTAAAAGGCCGACACTACACTGGATTATTGAATTGAATGAAAGATGTGGAATATATATATATATATATATTTCTTTTTTTAAAGCTGACAATCAAAACAATGGCTTCTATTAGGTTGAAGAAGCAGCTGAAGGAATATGAATGAGATGGAAAAATTAAAAAAGCTGTGCTGAATATTTTTAAAAAGGCTGGATGGGATTTAAAAGTTGTATTAGGGTGTATAGTTCTCTCTAAAATAACTCAGTCTTCTCAATACTTGGGTTTACATGTAGGGACCCTCATTATGCTACCGTTGAAGTGTGGTGCTATTTTGAGCCTTTTTAGTGGTATAAATAGTGATTTACCCTCTGCCCCGAAAGCTAGCGTTAACAGCTAACCACAGCTAAGCGGTAGCTTGTTTAAAGCTAGAGACACATTGGATTAGCATGAAAACATATCCCAGAGAAAGGTCGACTCGGTACACGTTATTAACCCCTAGGTTCATTTTGCGCCGGAATTGTCCTTTAAAGGGGTTAAAGTGCACATATAGGAAAGAGTTGTTGTGGATTTGTAGTTTCTAAACTGTCCTAGAACTGATCCTGGTCTCCTGTCTCTCTACTCACCTGTCTGTCCCTCTCCTCCTGTCTGTCCTCATCCTGTCTGTCTCTCTCCTCACCCATCTGTCTCTCTCGTGCCCAGTCTGTCTGTCTCCTCACCTGTCTGTCTCTCTCCTGCGTTGGGGTGCAATAGGGAGCAGGTGATTTTAACCATAGACTATTAATATTAATGGACAGAGCATGTGTGACGTCACCCATTGGTTTGTGGAGAGGAGTGAGGAAGGAGAGAGGGAAGAGAGAGAGAGGAGTGAGGGAGGAGAGAGGGGAGAGAGAGAGGAGTGAGGGAGGAGTGAGGGAGGAGAGAGGGAAGACAGAGAAAGGAGAGAGGGAGGAGAGAGGGAGACGAGAGGGAGGAGTGACGGAGGAGAGAGAGGGGAGTGAGGAAGGAAAGAGGGGTGAGGGAGGAGAGAGAGAGGAGTGATGGAGAGAGAGATGAGTGAGGGAGGAGAGAGGAGGGAGGGAGGAGAGAGAGACGAGTGAGGGAGGAGTGAGGAAGGAAAGAGGAGTGAGGGAGGAGAGAGTGAGGAGAGAGAGAGAGGAGTGAGGAGAGAGAGACGATTGAGGGAGAAGTGAGGGAGGAGACAGGAGTGAGGGAGGAGAGAGTGAGGAGCTAACAGAGTTGGCAACACTGCTTACACTCGGTTACGTTACACACTTTCACTGGCAATCACATCATAGCCACGCCCTATAACACATAATTCACTAAATGAACATCATTCTGTGTTGCAGAAGACTTCAAACTAGTGACTGAGACCATCAACTCATTATGAAAATGTTTACTGAAGTAATAAATCAAGTGAGAAGTGGGTCACTTTCTCATAGACTTCTACAGAAACCCACCTCCTTTAGCTACCGCCCCCTGCTGGAATTCAGAGAGAAGGCAGGTTTAAGGCACTTCCGCATTTGCAGCACTTCGCCGCACCAGATGCGTCGTCCATTAATATTAACAGTCTATGGTTTTAACATTGTTAAAAATACATTCCTGTACAGACAGACAGAGTTTAAATGTCCGTGGACGCTGTTTTCTTCTTCTGTTTTTATGTCAATTCACAGGTTCACTTGTCTGGGCCAATCAGTGCAGAGCTCCGATTGGCTGTGGGAAGCAGAAAGTAAGCAGACAACTGTGGGCGGGGTTTACACATTTTTATTGATTTATTTCCATAACGATGATAAAAAGAACATAAAAAACAGCTGTGATGTCGTACGAGGAGGAGGGGGCGGGGCTTCAGGTCAGCAGCAGTCTGTTTCAGCCAATCAGAGGACAGGGACAAAGGCCGGGGCGAAACTGGAGATCTGTCAGAATGTTGCCTAGCAACAGTACTCCTCCAGCCAATCAGGACAGGGGGGCGGGGCTAAAGGATGTCGTCACTCTCCGCTGTGTGAAGCTGAGTGTCGTCAGCGTCCGTCATCACGCTGCTGTCCTGACTGTCATCTACCTCCGCAGCTAGACAGGTAGAGAGACAGACGTGTATAACATTTACAGTAATCATATTCAATCTTGGTGTATCATGAGGGCTTGATGTTAACTTTGTTTGCTGTAGGAAACATCTTGTTTGAATAAAGTTGACTGTGTGCTACAGTTAACTTGAAGAACTAGAGTAACAAGCCTTTAAATATGAATGAGCAGTGTAAACGCCTAACGTTACATCAACGCTACATGTGCCTAACACTGCAGTCATTGAATATTCATCCGAGTATGAAAACATGCAGCCATTAAAAGAGCTTCTTCTTCTTGAAGTGGTGCAGGGGTGGAGAAGATCAGTTTAAAATGGTTTCTAGTGAGGCTCAGGTGGAGTCAGCAGCCGAGGGGACTCTAATTAAACATGTAAAAAGACATGGGAACTTGAGATGTGCTGCCTTCGCTTCCTGTGTTGGGACCCGTCTGTCTGATGTGCCTGTCTCACCTTCGTCCTCCGGCAGGTATCTCTTGTCGATGGCTTCTTTGATCTGGTTGTTGGCTCCTTTAGGATCCAGATCCATTGCCCAGCTGAAGTTCATCAGAGCCAGGTGGGTCTGCCCCAGCTTCTTATACACCTGAGAGACAGACAGGTTCATCAGAGAGAGAGAGACACACAGGTGGGTCTTCATCTCATTCTTTCCACTGTAAATTTGCTTCTATTCTTGTCTTTGCATGTTTGCTCTGCTGAATTAGTGCGAAACGCTGCATAACTATAGTCAGTTGTAGTTAACGCTCTGCTGTAACGGCTTCATGTATTTCTATAAACCGATCACAGCCGGGGAGGAGTCACATGAACACATGATGGGTCAGAGGTCAGACTTACCTTTCCTATGAGGAAGTAAACCAGAGACTCTTTGGGAACAATCTGTTTCAACTCCTCCAACTCCTGAAGAGCCGCCTGCAGAGAGAGACATAATGTGAAAACCAGTTATGTGAAATCTAATTTTTGGATTGAATTTCAACACCTTTTGGGGCTGAGATCAAGCCCCCAGGAACAGCTACCATGAGTTCCCCTAACCCTTAGAATACGGTTCTGTTTTACATCTGCCAGACTGGTGAAAAAACATGGAAACTCACTAACTCTTTGTCCAGTGATTCTACATTTGGGAAGAGACACCAGAACTTATGTAGCAAGATTTATTAAAATCTGATAAAGGAGGGCGAAGTGCTAAATCCATTGAAATGATGAAACAAGTGAGTGGTTGGTCTCGCTCCTTTAAACAGCATCATCAGCACAGATCAGGACCGATTACCTTGTTAGGGTATGTATAGATCAGGACTTATTAACTTGTTGTTAGGGTATGTATAGATCAGGACTTATTACCTTGTTGTTAGGGTATGTATAGATCAGGACTTATTACCTTGTTGTTAGGGTATGTATAGATCAGAATAGATCAGGACTGATTACCTTGTTATTAGGGTATGTATAGATCAGAAAAGATCAGGACTTATTACCTTGTTGTTAGAGTATGTATAGATCAGTATAGATCAGGACTTATGACCTTGTTGTTAGGGTATGTATAGATCAGAATAGATCAGGACTGATTACCTTGTTATTAGGGTATGTATAGATCAGGACTTATTACCTTGTTGTTAGGGTATGTATAGATCAGAATAGATCAGGACTGATTACCTTGTTATTAGGGTATGTATAGATCAGGACTTATTACCATGTTGTTAGGGTATGTATAGATCAGGACTTATTACGTTGTTGTTAGGGTATGTATAGATCAGGACTGCTTACCTTGTTAATAGGGTATGTATAGATCAGGACTTATTACCTTGTTGTTAGGGTATGTATAGATCAGGACTGCTTACCTTGTTAATAGGGTATGTATAGATAAGGACTTATTACCTTGTTGTTAGGGTATGTATAGATCAGAAAAGATCAGGACTTATTACGTTGTTGTTAGGGTATGTATAGATCAGGACTTATTACCTTGTTGTTAGAGTATGTATAGATCAGGACTGATTACCTTGTTGTTAGGGTATGTGTAGATCAGAAAAGATCAGGACTTATTACCTTGTTGTTAGGGTATGTATAGATCAGGACTGCTTACCTTGTTAATAGGGTATGTATAGATCAGGACTTATTACCTTGTTGTTAGGGTATGTATAGATCAGAAAAGATCAGGACTTATTACGTTGTTGTTAGGGTATGTATAGATCAGGACTGCTTACCTTGTTAATAGGGTATGTACAGATCAGGACTTATGACCTTGTTGTTAGGGTATGTATAGATCAGGACTTATTACCTTGTTAGAGTATGTATAGATCAGGACTTATGACCTTGTTGTTAGGGCATGTATAGATCATGACTCTATTACCTTGTTGTTAGGGTATGTATAGATCAGAATAGATCAGGACTTATTACCTTGTTGTTAGAGTATGTATAGATCAGGACTTATTACCTTGTTGTTAGGGTATGTATAGATCAGAAAAGATCAGGACTTATTACCTTGTTGTTAGGGTATGTATAGATCAGAAAAGATCAGGACTTATTACGTTGTTGTTAGGGTATGTATAGATCAGAATAGATCAGGACTTATTACCTTGTTGTTAGGGTATGTATAGATCAGTATAGATCAGGACTGATGACCTTGTTGTTAGGGTATGTATAGATCAGTATAGATCAGGACTGATTACCTTGTTGTTAGGGTATGTATAGATCAGGACTTATTACCTTGTTGTTAGGGTATGTATAGATCAGGACTTATGACCTTGTTGTTAGGGTATGTATAGATCAGGACTGATTACCTTGTTGTTAGGGTATGTATAGATCAGAATAGATCAGGACTTATTACGTTGTTGTTAGGGTATGTATAGATCAGGACTGATTACCTTGTTTTTAGGGTATGTATAGATCAGAAAAGATCAGGACTTATTACCTTGTTGTTAGGGTATGTATAGATCAGGACTTATTACGTTGTTGTTAGGGTATGTATAGATCAGAATAGATCAGGACTTATGACCTTGTTGTTAGGGTATGTATAGATCAGAATAGATCAGGACTTATTACCTTGTTGTTAGGGTATGTATAGATCAGAATAGATCAGGACTTATTACCTTGTTGTTAGGGTATGTATAGATCAGGACTGATTACCTTGTTGTTAGGGTATGTATAGATCAGGACTTATTACCTTGTTGTTAGGGTATGTATAGATCAGAAAAGATCAGGACTTATTACCTTGTTGTTAGGGTATGTATAGATCAGGACTGATTACCTTGTTGTTAGGGTATGTATAGATCAGAATAGATCAGGACTTATTACCTTGTTGTTAGGGTATGTATAGATCAGAATAGATCAGGACTTATTACCTTGTTAGGGTATGTATAGATCAGGACTGATTACCTTGTTGTTAGGGTATGTATAGATCAGGACTGATTACCTTGTTGTTAGGGTATGTATAGATCAGAATAGATCAGGACTTATTACCTTGTTATTAGGGTATGTATAGATCAGGACTGATTACCTTGTTGTTAGGGTATGTATAGATCAGAAAAGATCAGGACTTATTACCTTGTTGTTAGGGTATGTATAGATCAGGACTGCTTACCTGGTTAATAGGGTATGTATAGATCAGGACTGATTACCTTGTTGTTAGGGTATGTATAGATCAGAATAGATCAGGACTGATTACCTTGTTTTTAGGGTATGTATAGATCAGAACTGATTACCTTGTTTTTAGGGTATGTATAGATCAGGACTTATTACCTTGTTTTTAGGGTATGTATAGATCAGGACTTATTACCTTGTTTTTAGGGTATGTATAGATCAGTATAGATCAGGACTGATTACCTTGTTATTAGGGTATGTATAGATCAGGACTTATTACCTTGTTGTTAGGGTATATATAGATCAGAATAGATCAGGACTTATTACCTTGTTAGGGTATATATAGATCAGAATAGATCAGGACTTATTACCTTGTTATTAGGGTATGTATAGATCAGGACTGATTACCTTGTTTTTAGGGTATGTATAGATCAGAATAGAATAGATAGTATAGATTACCTTGTACTTGTCGTTAGCGAACAGTATGGAGGCTCGGTGGAACTTGCAGAGCGGGTTTTTGGGGTCGATGCCGATCGCTCTGTTCAGAGTCTCTAAAGCTGCATCAGACTTCTTCAGCGCATGCTGCACCTACACACACACCAATGAATCAGTGTTGAACATGCTACGTGCTAAATGAGCAGCTGCTGTGGATGGAGGATGCTAACATGCTAACGTACCACTCCGATGTGACAGAGCAGCACAGAGCTCTGAGGGTTGATGCTCAACGCTTTCTTAAAGTGGATCTCTGCCAAGTTGAACTTCTCCTGTTTGTAGTAAATCATCCCAAGGCCATACCTGAACACACACACACACACACACACACACACACACACACACACACACACACACACACACACACACGTTAGACTGTGACAGAGATGTGGCCCCTCTCAGCGTCGGCACATTGTTTAAATGTGAACTTTAAAATGTGATCTATTAACTGCTCCAGAGGTGACATAAAGAGGAAAGGAGTTCAGGGCACTAAATTAACTGTGTGTAAGAGAAGATAACCCTTTGTTTAGATCACGATGATGAGAGAGTGACCTACGTACAGTTCATTCATTACAAATGTTGACTGAATATATTTGTAGTCTGTTAATGACAAGAGCTGCAAAGATGGATTAGTTGTCAAATTTAATCGTTGACAACTAATCCAACTATTTTGATAATAGATTAATCAGTTTGAGTAAGTTTATTAAAAATGTTGTGTGATGTCAGCTTGTTAAATGGGATGATTTCTCTATTTACTCTATTACAAATCTATATTTAATTATAGATTCATAGATATATCAATATGTGGGTGTGTATTCCCGGCGGGTGCTACCCCCACCCTGGTTACCACGGTGATCGTACCATGCGTTGTAGTGTCGGTTGTTGACTCTGATGGCGTTACGGAAACAGGCGAGAGCTCGGTCCAACTCCTCCGTTAGAACAAACTCATGACCCAACAGAGTGTACGCATAGGCAAAGCCTGGGTCCACCTGAGAGACAGACAGGCAGGTAGACAGACAGGTGAGAGCCAGGTAGACAGACAGACAAGTCAGAGACAGACAGGTGAGAGAAAGAGACAGACAGACAGACAGAGAGAGAGAGACAGGTGAGGGAGAGTCAGGTAGACAGACAGACAGGTGAGAGAAGGACAGGGGAGAGAGAAGACAGACAGGCAGGGGGACAGACAGGTCAGAGAGACAGACAGGTGATAGTCAGGTAGAGAGACAGACAGGTGAGAGTCAGACGGGTTTGAGAGAGAGACAGACAGGTTTGAGAGAGAGAGAGAGAGAGAGAGAGAGAGAGAGAGAGAGAGACAGACACACACACACACACAGGTGAGGGACAGAATTAGGTAGACAGACAGGTAAGAGTCAGGGTGTTTCCACACCGATAGTTTGGTTCAGTGTGAAGTGACTGCATTGTTTCATGTTGTTGTGTAAGTGTTCACACTTCACTTTCTCCTTGAAACCATAGGACGATGTCGAGTAACGTCACTCACAAAACAATGTCTGGAAAATAATTGAAATGAAATGAGCTGGTTTGACTATGGAAACTTCCAGAACACAGGACCGTGTTCCGTTTTTGTTGCTCCTGCCCCAGACACATCTGGGGCCTGTTGCACAAAAGTAGAATGAAGAAATCCAGGATAACCGAAAAAGCGCAGCTTGACTTAGTGTGGTCCGCTCATTGCGGCTTAATTGGTTGCACGTTTGCCGAGCCAGGATGAGAAGGTGAAGCTGTGTCAGCCAGGTGTAGATAGCTGGGATAAGTGCACGTTCACGGCTTTCTTAAATAGACCACGTTATCGATCACAGATTTACTGATGCAGAAATGGAGAAGACGCGTGCGGCATATCTTTAACCCGCTGAGCAGCAGCTGTTAATGGAACATTACAAGGAGGTGAAACATATAACATGCAAAAAGGGAAATAGGGCTGTTGTTATCAGACAGAGAAAAAAAGCCCAACAGACAATAGCGGACCGACTGAATGTGTAAGGATCTACTTACTAGTCACTCCACATTTTTACAAAGTTTTAATTGCTTTTAATATGCTTGTTTTATGTGTTGGTTGTATTGCTGTATCTGTTTTTATGTGCTAAATGTGCTGGTTTTACTGTAAAGTGTCTTTGAGGAGCCTGTAAAGCACTATATAAATAAAATGTTTTATTATTTACCCTACTTTGCCTTAAAAGTGAGCAGAGGGAATTAATGTTCCCCGGGAAATTTACCCTAAGGACTAGGCTTAATGTCAAACCCTTATACATAATGAGAGAATATCTTTTACAACCATATCCACAAATCTCTATAAGCTATGTCTAATTCTAAATATCTTTCTACAATTAATGTTCATACAGAACAAACATGACTGGACAAAAACTAGAAGAAGAAGTTCAAAACACACTGTAAGCATATCTATAAAACAATATAGCCTATTATTCATGTTTTTTTCTCACTCCCAAGCTCCAAGATGCGTGACGGCACCAAAATAAAAAGATTAAGAAGCTTTGTGGCATTCCAACACATTCCCACTCCCATCTCGTACAATACGGATGTTTGGTCAGGTGCCATTGTCGTCGTTATTGACGCTAAAAGTCTCCTTTAGAGTCCGCTGCACGGTGTGGGAGGATCCCCCTGCCTCCCCCAGCCTCTCCACGTTGCAAATTTCATGATGTCTCCGGTGCCAGTGCAACCATTTCTTACCATCCAAACAACTGCAATAGTAGGATTTACATCAAACTTGTGACAGCAATAGTGACAAGTAATGCATGTTAATAAAAAAAAAGCAGAACACATTCAGAAGACAACAGAATAACTGTTAAACACGTTTATTTCGGATCGGAGCGGCAGCTAATTTAACACATGAGACTCCAGGATTAATCTTAGCCTGGCTGTTAGCCTGCTCTGGAGCAGGCTAGCTGCAAAGAATAAATCTCCATGGTTACTTGGCTGGGTTTAATTCAACCTGCTTTTGTGCAACCAAATCAAAGCTAAATTCATCCAGGATAACTTGAATATCCCAGCTTAATCCCTTATCCTGGTTTTGTGCAACAGGCCCCTGACCAATAAGCAGCAAAAACTTTGAAAAAGTAACAACAAATGTAAAAAAAAAAAGAAGCATAAAATAAGTTGAAAATCGACAAATGGCGACAAAAATGTTAAGAAAAGAAGTGATGCATTTCAGTTCACTTGGATTTTTCTCCTTGTGAAACAAAACCAAACAAAGGGGAAAACTCTACAAGTTAAATCTCATTGAATGATTCAGATCAGAGCAAAACAACAACAACAACAGGTACGGAAATGCCCAAGCAGACCAGAGTTTAGTGGTTGGGTCTACACCAAAGTTTAGTGGTTGGGTCTACACCAAAGTTTAGTGGTTGGGGCTACACCAAAGTTTAGTGGTTGGGGCTACACCAAAGTTTAGTGGTTGGGGCTACACCAAAGTTTAGTGGTTGGGGCTACACCAAAGTTTAGTGGTTGGGGCTACACCAAAGTTTAGTGGTTGGGTCTACACCAGAGTTTAGTGGTTGGGTCTACACCAGAGTTTAGTGGTTGGGTCTACATCAGAGTTTAGTGGTTGGGCCTATTGGGTCTACACCAAAGTTTAGTGGTTGGGCCTATTGGGTCTACACCAAAGTTTAGTGGTTGGGTCTACACCAGAGTTTAGTGGTTGGGCCTATTGGGTCTACACCAAAGTTTAGTGGTTGGGTCTACATCAGAGTTTAGTGGTTGGGTCTACACCAGAGTTTAGTGGTTGGGCCTATTGGGTCTACACCAAAGTTTAGTGGTTGGGTCTACACCAGAGTTTAGTGGTTGGGCCTATTGGGTCTACACCAAAGTTTAGTGGTTGGGTCTACACCAGAGTTTAGTGGTTGGGTCTACACCAGAGTTTAGTGGTTGGGTCTACACCAGAGTTTAGTGGTTGGGTCTACACCAAGGTTTAGTGGTTGGGTCTACATCAGAGTTTAGTGGTTGGGTCTACATCAGAGTTTAGTGGTTGGGCCTATTGGGTCTACACCAGAGTTTAGTGGTTGGGTCTACACCAGAGTTTAGTGGTTGGGTCTACACCAGAGTTTAGTGGTTGGGCCTATTGGGTCTACACCAGAGTTTAGTGGTTGGGTCTACACCAGAGTTTAGTGGTTGGGTCTACACCAGAGTTTAGTGGTTGGGCCTATTGGGTCTACACCAGAGTTTAGTGGTTGGGTCTACACCAGAGTTTAGTGGTTGGGTCTACACCAGAGTTTAGTGGTTGGGCCTATTGGGTCTACACCAGAGTTTAGTGGTTGGGTCTACACCAGAGTTTAGTGGTTGGGTCTACACCAGAGTTTAGTGGTTGGGTCTACACCAGAGTTTAGTGGTTGGGTCTACACCAGAGTTTAGTGGTTGGGTCTACACCAGAGTTTAGTGGTTGGGCCTATTGGGTCTACACCAGAGTTTAGTGGTTGGGTCTACACCAGAGTTTAGTGGTTGGGCTCTACACCAGAGTTTAGTGGTTGGGTCTACACCAGAGTTTAGTGGTTGGGTCTACACCAGAGTTTAGTGGTTGGGTCTACACCAGAGTTTAGTGGCTGGGTCTACACCAGAGTTTAGTGGTTGGGCTCTACACCAGAGTTTAGTGGTTGGATCTACACCAGAGTTTAGTGGTTGGGTCTACACCAGAGTTTAGTGGTTGGGCCTATTGGGTCTACACCAGAGTTTAGTGGTTGAGTCTACACCAGAGTTTAGTGGTTGGGTCTACACCAGAGTTTAGTGGTTGGGTCTACACCAGAGTTTAGTGGTTGGGCCTACACCAGAGTTTAGTGGTTGGGTCTACACCAGAGTTTAGTGGTTGGGTCTACACCAGAGTTTAGTGGTTGGGTCTACACCAGAGTTTAGTGGTTGGGCCTATTGGGTCTACACCAGAGTTTAGTGGTTGGGTCTACACCAGAGTTTAGTGGTTGGGTCTACACCAGAGTTTAGTGGTTGGGTCTACACCAGAGTTTAGTGGTTGGGCCTACACCAGAGTTTAGTGGTTGGGTCTACACCAGAGTTTAGTGGTTGGGTCTACACCAGAGTTTAGTGGTTGGGTCTACACCAGAGTTTAGTGGTTGGGTCTACACCAGAGTTTAGTGGTTGGGTCTACACCAGAGTTTAGTGGTTGGGTCTACACCAGAGTTTAGTGGTTGGGTCTTCACCAGAGTTTAGTCGTTCATCAATCACTATAAGACCAATGATCCAGGGTTTGGTTAAAAATGAACAAACTGCTCATGGGTGAAAGAAATCTAAAACTAACCCACAGACTAGAACGAATATGCCCATCTAACCTTAGTAACCATGGAAACTGCAGCTCACCTGGATGGCTCTCTGGAAGAACTTGATGGCGATGTCGTGCTCCCTCTGCAGACTGAAGCAGTTTCCTGCTACACACCAGGCCTGTAGACAGACATATGTATTAGAGCTACACGATACGAGGACAATATGTAATAGCGATGTTGAATATAGCAATAATGATATCATTTCAAGATAGTGTTCTCAGTTCTTCTGCGTTCAGTATTTTGGTAAAATACAACAAACTTGCTTGTTGAGTTTAAAACTTTTTTTTCAAACTTTCTTTTATTGAACAAATTGAACATTGAATTAAATATAAAAAGCAGCACTAAAAAAATAACTTACATTTTAAAGTGCAGTTTCTGCTGATATTTTCTTTCAACTAAGTCAAAAAATCTGACTTTTGCGATGTGTTTATTTTGCCTTTTTTTTTATCGTGATGACGATAAAAAAAACGATATACTGTGCAGCCCTATTGTGAATACTGACAGAATATACTGTACACTGGGACACAAATGTTAAAGCTGCTGCTGGTCTTCACAGTCTCTTTGACAAACTAAAGCTCCCGACCGCGGGATGTTTTGTAACTGGCTGGCTGCAGTGGCTTTTCTGTGTGTCAGTCTGCTGTTGTCAGGAGTTTTCAGGATGTTGTCTTTGAAGAAGAAACAAAACCTCCTTGGGCTCAGGTTGAGGTCTCAGTCAGTCGGGGTAAGAGCCCGTTTTCGGCCCGTGCAGAACCTGGACAGGTGTGGTTCTTACCTCGGGACAGTTCTTGTCTACGTCAGTCAGGTCTTTGGACAGGTGTAGTTCTTACCTCTGGACAGTTCTTGTCTACGTCGGTCAGGTCTTTGGACAGGTGTAGTGCTTACCTTTGGACAGTTCTTGTCCACGTCGGTCAGGTGTAGTGCTTACCTCGGGACAGTTCTTGTCCATGTCGGTCAGGTCTTTGGACAGGGCAGACAGGGCGACGTCTTTCTGCAGGTGCCACAGTGTGGTCGAATAAATCTCCATCCCTTCAACTCTGTACGACTCGATCCTGCGAACCTCGCTGAACAGACGCTCCGCCTGCCAACAAACATCATGACATAATTATTCACTGAACAGAAACCATCTTGAGTTACCTGTGTGTACTGGGCCGTAGTGTGTGTTACCTGTGTGTACTGGGCCGTAGTGTGTGTCACCTGTGTGTACTGGCCCGTAGTGTGTGTTACCTGTGTACTGGGCCGTAGCGTGGGTTACCTGTGTGTACTGGCTGTAGTGTGTGTTACCTGTGTGTACTGGGCCGTAGCGTGGGTTACCTGTGTGTACTGGCCGTAGTGTGTGTTACCTGTGTGTACTCGGCCAGTTCGAAGTAGGCCCTGCCGATGTGTGTGAGGACCCAGCCGGTGTTGTAGTGCTGAGGAGGGAGCGAGGTCAGGATGTTGATGGCTTCTCTGCAGTTGTACGAGCACAGCGCCTGGTAACCACGGCCCAGTTCCCGTAGCAACGCCATCACGCTGTCTGTACACACAGATATTTATAAAAGACAACATCAGTGTGATTTCCTGTCAAACTTCACATAGATAACAACTTCCTGCTATGTTTAGAGCTGCAAAGATTAAAGGATTAACTTATCAACAATGACATTATTATGTTTTTTACTTAATCACTGATGATAATAATAGCCACAATGTTGAATGAAAACAGTTCTTATTTATTTTCTTTAAAATGTAAGTATTCAAGTAAAAACAATTCAAAGACATACAAAATAGTAATTGAACTAGTTCTACTAGGAACATTGAACTCGGAGTAAAAAAAAATTCAGTTGTTCACCTCTGCTACAAAGTAAATTGTGTAGCACACACGCAAGATGAAATCATAACAATAAATAAAGGGCTATGTTCTGTAACATATTGCACGCAACCATGTCCTTATTGGAAGCAGTCCTGGAGCTTGAATAGGGTAGTGTCAGTCCAGGTAGTCCTCCTACTAGGGCTCGGCGATATGGCCTAAAAATAAAATCCCTGATTTTTTCCAAAAACCCCCTACTTAAAATCAGTCTGCAGATGACGAAGAAATTGTTCAAAACAAGTTTTAACTTTATTTTGTTTTGACTCAAACACGCACACACATGGGGCATGTATACCATTATGATTATTCATGCCAATTTTGTGGAAATATAAATTGGTTTGAGTGTTTTCCCTACCATTGTTATTTTTGGGGTGGAGGGGGCTATATATTCAACCGCAACAACAAAACGGATGGGTGAGATAAAGCTGTTTTCACACATACAGGTAATTCACTTCTCGTTCCTCGCTAAAAGTTCAAATCATTTTAACGTTATTGCGCATTAATGCGCAACCTTGTCCCTGTTTTCAACTGTTGCTGAGTAACGTACATTAACATCCCATGGTCTCTTGAATGTAGCATACTTGTGGTCAGCTCCTTCGTAGTAACTAGCGGTAAAAACAAACGTCGAAGAGGAGCTCCGTGCTACAGAGCGGCGATTGCTAGTTGTTTAAGCCGCTACAGACCTCCGTCACAGCTCGGTCGTATCAGCGGCATTTAGTAGATGTGTTGAGCCGCAACAACACATCCTCAACAATGCTCCTTCAGGTCAGCGGTAGCTGGTGGTTCAGTTATCCGAGAACAGGTGACTCTCAGCCGGGGACAGAGCACCGCGAGCTGCTGGTCATTTCGGCGGAGATTACGGATAAGTATGTAATGAAACGACTAGTTAAGAAAAGAATTAGAGTTAGTCCCTGTCGCTGCCATGTTGTTTGTGTATCTCCATGGCAAACTCGCAGGGGGAGGGCTGAGCCCGTTCGGAGCTACGGGAGCCCAGAGCGGCGTGTTGGCAGATTTAAAGGAGAAAATCGATTTTCATTTAAACAAATCAACGTTAACTACACATTCGAGTTAATTGATAAAATCGATTTATCGCCCAGCCCTACCTTCTACTTGGCTGTATAGTCCTTCTGACCGGGATTTATGCTGGGATCTGGAGTAGTTGGATGTGATCTGACGGTGTGATCGCGCTGCAGTTTGTTCACTATGGTTAGCAGTGAGCCAAACTTGTGCTAACGTTAGCATTAGGCGCTATGTAGACGGCAGTGTGCTGTTTTCGTGGTAAATAAAATGGCCTGTATATTACCGACAGGGCTTCCAGGTCAGGTGAGCAGTGCTGGGCAACGATCCTGCTGTTGGTACTCCATTCATTATGCACAAAAATGCCCAGTCCTCCTCCCCTGGTCCTGTCGGAGTTCTTGTCTCGTTCCTGCCGGTAGCTAGCTCGGCCTGCTAGCTGCCGACAACAATCCACGGAGCTCCTGGTGGTCTGGCTATGTCCTCCGGGATGTAAGGAGCCGCCTGGAAGGCTCTCGTAACGGCTGTGTTGTATCCTAGTCCTATATTGATTAGTTCAGTGTGGCTGTACTTGTATAAATATAAACCGACAGGAGAGCTTTTAATTGTTATTTGGCTGTGAATTATGTTGAATGAATTAACCCCCAATATGTTTTGGGGCATGAATGTATGAAATAATCACGGTTTAGCCTACTATGCCATGATATGATATCAAGGGCGTTGTATTGAATCAACAGCCACGTGCAATTTAGCTAGCAGGTGAAGGTGAAACTAAAAGTGTGCAAGAACTATAGACTTATACAGGCTTAAATGAACTGACAATATAAGTTATACAACTTACAGTTCTCAAGGATGCACACATGCCATCTCCGGACAGCCCGTCTCTTTTTTCCTTTCTCCCTTTTCTCCTAGTGGCACGCGTGCCCACTTGCGTTGTGAACCGCGTGTCCGCGCTCTCTAACAATCACCTGCTGATAGACGGCTTTTTGTAAATTTCTGATACCGTGGCGGACCGGCACTTGCCAATCAACATAGAGGAAACACTGCAGAGACTACCTCCAGAATGTGGGAATGGAGAGGATGGAATGGCCTGCCAGCAGTCCTGACCTCAACCCCATTGAACACTTGTGGGATCAGCTTGGGCATGCTGTTGGTGCCAGAGTGACCAACACAACCACGTTAGCTGACTTGCAACAAATGCTGGTTGAAGAATGGGATGCCATCCCCCAGCAGTGTGTGACCAGGCTGGTGACCAGCATGAGGAGGAGGTGCCAGGCTGGTGTGGCTGTGTATGGTTCTTCCACACGCTACTGAGGCTCCTGTTTGTGAAAATTTATAAATTGTTCAATAGCCAATATGTCTTGTTTCTTCAAACTTCAATCATCCAATCCACTAAACACCAAACGAGTCAATGGCAGAGCTGTTTAAGCTGTTTGGCATTGGCAGAGAAGATTTGGCAAATATTTCATGGGCGCAACCCACATACTCAGCGCTGCTGCTCGTCCCACAAATGCATGTTCCTTACAAATGGGGCACTATTTGAAAGGGAACTAAACAGGCTTTTCAAGATTTATTGCCAAAAATAACTGTTACCACAGAGAAATAATCTACCAAACACAAATTTCCTTACTTTTTGTGCTAAATTTATTTAGATAATCCATTAATCAGTTTGAGTCATGTTTTATAATAAAAAAGTGAAACTTGTGTGATGTCAGCTTGTTAAATGTGAATATCTTCTAGTTTCTTTTCTCCTCTGTGACAGTAAACTGAATATCTTTGAGTTTGAGAAACACTGATCCACCTTTCTTTTCTTTTTTTTAACCATTTTCTGACATTTTAGAGAGCAAACAACTCATCCATTCATCCAGATAATAATCCACAGATCGGTAGTTGCAGCTCTGGTTCTGACTACAGAAGCTGAAAACGTTTGGGCTGACACTCAGTAGTTAGTAGTGTTAGTAATAGATTACCTGCAGCAGCCCTCTGGTACTGGGGGATCTTGGTGTCTGGTAGACTCAGACTGGGATCCAGTCTCAGGATGTCCAGACTCTCGTTGAGGTTGCTGCTATTTGACGTCTTTGCTGATTTACATTTAGTTTTTCTGTTGGGGATCTTCGTAGGGAACTTCATCTTTAACTTCTTGCTGTTCTCCTGCACAGACAGAGACCGACGTTAGTAGGCAGCAGTTCTTTAGTTTACTAGTATTAGTTAAGGCAGTACAGTATGGTAGTACTAACGTAACTGTGTCCCTGTTGGGACACATTCAGTATGACCCAGTACCGGGCTGTTTGCGGTTCTTTTCCTGGGGTGACCGCCCCCGTAGTGCAAACAGAATTACTGTTACACACATCTAAGAATCTACTTGTGAGTTTTCATACATGTACCTGAACATTTCTGTGTGTAATTAGTGTCTGAAAGGGAGTTTGCTGAGAGAAAGCAGTAAGAAGGCTTGGGTATAGCTTTACATTCAGAGCTTTTCCTGCATCATCGGGAGTTGTTGAAGCATTAGAACAGAAGTACGGCGCCGGATGTGTTGACAGCAATGATGTTTATTTGGACGACTTGTTAATACGGTAAATACCACGAAAACCCAGGAGCAGGTTCATGGTCGTCATGGTGTTCCTGGCACGAGAGCCAGAAAATGCGTCAACCCGGCTTTCGTTTCCAGCTCGAAGGCTCTGCAAGTTGTCGCGGCATGTGGTCGTGCACCTCTGAATTTTTATAAGCAAAGCAGCTTTGCCTCTACAAACATCCGTTCGTTTCTTCATGTACAGTCCACAGACACATTTAAATGGCCTTAAAATCACACACTGGAAAAAACATGAGACATCTCTTTGTCACAGCTAAAAATGAAAAGAGTGTTGAGAGACAATCAGAATTTTTTACTTGGAGATAAAAGACAGTCGGCGGGCACAGGGGCTAACGCCCCACTGTAAGCTTCCTTTAGCCCGATCTTGTAAAGACAAAGCTAAAACGTGTAAAATATTTGTTAGAAAGTAAGAAATTACTTTAGTTTGACACCTTTAAGTAACTGAAAACATTACATTGTTTATATTTAAACATTATCCTGAAAGTCTTACTGCTGTAGAGCTGGCCCCTACAGTAGTAATACTATAGTAATATACAGTATTACTGTAGTAATGTAGTAATAGGGTTACCTTGGCAGTAGAGCTGGCACTAGTGAACAGTCTGGAGCTTCTTCTGGGCTGAACATTTGGAGGACCAGACATACTAGGACTGAGGACCTGAGGGGAGCCACTGAGAGACAGACAGACAGGTCATCAGACAGAAAGCATCACATTTAATAATAAACTGTAAATAAAACTAGGCGACTGCTGTGTGTAGGATTAATGAATAAACAGACCCAAACAGAAATTCTGCAGTATTGTGCGTCCACAGGTTGTGCTAATGAGGCATCACACTTGGCCCAGTTAAACAGCCCGAGCACGTTCACCCCAGAGTCCGTTCATTTGACTGGTGTGATCTCTCAGACTGTCCGGTAGGACTGTATGGTACGCATCAGTGTATCGCTAAACGTGCCCGGGTCTGGTTCTTACCATGCAGATTAACGGCGAGTCCAGCATCATAATGACCTAAGCGTGCTGTGGCCTGAATGTTTAATTGCAGTGTGAGTGCATGCTAGCTGGGTGCTCGGCGCATTTAGAGGCGACTGGTCCAAGTGTGAGTACGCCCTTATTTTAATGTGATATTTTGTAAGTAGAATCTGAATCTGCAACGTAACCAGTAACATTTCTCTGTAACGTAAATGTAGAAGTATGTTTTCCTCAGTCAGTAGTACACAGTGGGGTCCTTCTGTAAGATACAGGTGCTGGTCATATAATTAGAATATCATGAAAAAGTTGATTTATTTACGTAATTCCATTCAAAAAGTGAAACTTGTATAATGTATACATTCATTCCACACAGACTGATATATTTCAAGTGTTTATTTCTTTTACTTTTGATGATTAGAACTGACAACTAATGAAAACCCCAAATTCAGTATCTCAGAAAAGAAGACACCTGGTACCACTCTACTCAGCTAATTAACTCAAAACACCTGCAAAGGCCTTTAAATGGTCTCTCAGTCTAGTTCTGTAGGCTACACAATCATGGGGAAGACTGCTGACTGGACAGCTGTCCAAAAGACAACCATTGGCACCTTGCACAAGGAGGGCAAGACACAAAAGGTCATTGCTAAAGAGGCTGGCTGTTCACAGAGCTCTGTGTCCAAGCACATTAATAGAGAGGCGAAGGGAAGGAAAAGATGTGGTAGAAAAAAGTGTACAAGCAATAGGGATAACCGCCCCCTGGAGAGGATGGTGAAACTAAACCCATTCAGAAATGTGGGGGGGATTCACAAAGAGTGGACTGCAGCTGGAGTCAGTGCTTCAAGAACCACCACGCACAGACGTATGCAAGACATGGGTTTCAGCTGTCGCATTCCTTGTGTCAAGCCACTCCTGAACAAGACACAGCGTCAGAAGTGTCTCGCCAGGGCTAAAGACAAAAAGGACTGGACTGCTGCTGAGTGGTCCAAAGTTATGTTCTCTGATGAAAGTACATTTTACATTTCCTTTGGAAATCAAGGTCCCAGAGTCTGGAGGAAGAGCGGAGAAGCACAGAATCCACGTTGCTTGAAGTCCAGTGTAAAGTTTCCACAGTCAGTGATGGTTTGGGTGCCATGTCATCTGCTGGTGTTGGTCCACTGTGTTTTCTGAGGTCAAGGGTCAACGCAGCCGTCTACCAGGAAGTTTTAGAGTACTTCATGCTTCCTGCTGCTGACCAACTTTATGGAGATGCAGATTTCATTTTCCAACAGGACTTGGCACCTGCACACAGTGCCAAAACTACCAGTACCTGGTTTAAGGACCATGGTATCCCTGTTCTTAATTGGCCAGCAAACTCTCCTGACCTTAACCCCATAGAAAATCTATGGGGTATTGTGAAGAGGATGATGCGATGCTCCAGACCCAACAATGCAGAAGAGCTGAAGGCCACTATCAGAGCAACCTGGGCCATGCTGCAGTAATTCAGGCAAAAGGAGCCCCAACTAAGTACTAAGAGTGCTGTACATGCTCATACTTTTCATGTTCATACTTTTCAGTTGGCCAACATTTCTAAAAAAAAAAATCCTTTTTTGTATTGGTCTTAAGTAATATAATTTTCAGAGATACTGGATTTGGGATTTTCATTAGTTGTCAGGTCTAATCATCAAAATTAAAAGAAATAAACACTTGAAATATATCAGTCTGAGTGTGATGAATGAATATAATATACAAGTTTCACGTTTTGAATGGAATTACTGAAATAAATCAACTTTTTCATGATATTCTAATTATATGACCAGCACCTGTATTTCGGGGTACAATGGTTCTGGAGAAAGCTGTGAGGCGAGCAGTCAACACAAACCTTTTGCTTTACTCTCCACACAGGCGGCACTTTCAGGACCATATTTTCAGGATCGCCATTCTAGGACCCTAACTAGAAAGCGAGTGGGATTCATAATAACGCGACAGGAACGCATTTCCAACAAGAATGGAAGAAGAGCACGTCAAGCCAAAAGTGTGAGAAACACTAGCTACTGACTGTGGATAACGTTATTTTTATTTGTGTAACCCTTACTGTGAAAACTGTCTTGAAATGGACAGTGAAGTTAGCTGTGAGTTAACTAACTTTAAAAGGGTTAAAGTTACAATTATCATTAGCTTATGATAGCTTGCAACATAACGTTTTTGCTATATTTGGTAAGCCCAACTACAACTTAGAAGTAATGACACATTCACCTGGAGGGTGGGAGGTCTGGGATTGGTTGCTATAGTTACCTGGTGTGAGCGGCGGAGGTCTGTGATTGGTTGAAGGGGATGGGGAGAACATCTCTGCTGTTTCCACTCTGACTGAAGACAGACTTTGACTGACTGATTCTGGACACAGACTGCCAGACAGACAGATATATGGACAGACAGTCAGGTGGGACAGACAGACAGAGGAGACAAAGTGACAGATTACTAACAGGAAGTATAAAAAGGACACTGCCCCTTTTTATTGTGTCCGCACCTCAAGAACTAGGAACCATTGTAGTTCTAGAACTAGGAACCATTAGGTGCTTTCCGACCGGATAGTACTTGTACTTTTTAGAGGAAAAGTACACTTCTAAGCAGTTCTAAGAACTACTCTCCCCCAAAATCTTTTTTTCCGTTTGCATTCCCACTGGCCAAGTGGCCATAGGGACTGGTAGGAGGGGTAAGGGAGGGACGCAAGCACGGCAACGGTCTTTATAGCATCGTCACTAGACCTCAGTGCCACATACAACAACAACAAATGATGTACTAGAACTAGGAACCATTGTAGTTCTAGAACTAGCGATGCATCGATTGATCACCCACCGATTATTAACATTAAAAATATGCGATTGGGAGATCTACAATAATGCTTTTGTATGTATTTTGTTTGTAGATTAATGCACATAATGTGGAACTAAAGTAAAGCCTAACTAAAGTTCCACTATTTCTTCTGCGATCTGCGAACGAATGTGTTAAGCTGGGTATGTAACCAAACACAGGAAAGCCACAGTGAAAACTGGATGCTTTACAAAATAAAACACATTTCAAAATAAATCACCCAGGTTTATGGTGATTTGGGCTGTCTTGACTTCTCAGCTGTGTGTAAATCGAAACAGGCGATCAGGCACACGGAGAGAGACACCCATGATGAAAAGAAATGTGCTCTGTAGAGTGGAGAGGAGCAGGATAGCTTTGTGAGCACGTCTGGCGTGACCAGCAGGGAGCGTGGTGTGTCATAGCGTCCCTCTGCCTCTGATTGGCTTACCCTGGTATTCTTACCCTAACTCTAACCAATCCAACCAACGAAGGCAAGGAGTACTCGCCAATTTACCTTCTCTGTTGCTGATGTTCATAAAGCCCTGAAACAATTGAATCCTCGAAAACCTGCGGGCCCCGAATACTTAGAACCTTTCTTCTTGAAATTAGCTGCAGATATCCTAGCTGAACCTTTGACTCATCTTTTTAATCTTTCACTGGTCACAAACAAAATTCCCAAGGTATGGAAGTCTGCTTATGTTTTACCACTTTTGAAAGGAGGTGACCCAACCTTGCCTAATAATTACAGACCCATTTCCAAACTGTTAGCATTGGCCAAAGTGTTGGAATCCTTGGTTAGTAATCAAGTGAAAGAGTACTTAAATGCTCAGTCCATTTTATCCAAGCATCAATCTGGTTTCAGGAAAAAACACAGCACTACCACTACTGCCATAAAAGTAATTAATGATATAGTCAAAGCACTTGATGATAAGAAACAATGTGTGTCTCTGTTCATTGATTTGTCCAAAGCATTTTACACTATTGACCATAGCATACTAGTTCAGAGATTGATCAGTATAGGTATGTCTAAGCACTCTGTGGGCTGGTTTATCAACTACCATGCTGATAGGACTCAAGCTATGCAAGTTGAAGGCCTAACGTCAAAATATGTATCAATCTGTAAAGGGGTTCCCCAGGGCTCCATTCTGGGGCCACTTTTATTCACTATTTATATCAACTGTCTGGGGGGAAATGTCAAACATGCATTTTTCCATTTTTATGCAGATGACACTGTTGTGCAGCTACCATTAAGAAGGCGTATGAATGCTTGCAAACAGCTTTATCAATTAAAGCTTGTGCTTAATGCTGAGAAGACCAAAGTAATGGTCTTTTCAAACTCAAGGAAAAAAAATGTTAGACCTGAATATTGTTATTGATCAGGGTAAAACAATTGAGGTTGTTTCATCTTATAAATATTTAGGATTTTTATTTGATGATCACCTTTCTTTTAAGCTTCATATACAGAACCTAGTAAAAAAGTTGAAATTGAAGCTAGGTTTTTTCTTTAGGAACAAATCTTGTTTTACTTTTTCTGCCAGATAAAGGCTAGTTGATGCCACATTTCTCTCTATTATTGATTATGGTGATCTGTTGTACATGAATGCCCCATCAGTGTCTTCAGATGTTGGATGCTGTGTATCATGAAGCTTTAAGGTTCATTTCAAATTGCAGACCCCTCACTCATGTACACTGTATACTTTACTCCACAGTAAATTTGCCCTCTCTGTCAAATCACCGGTTTACTCACCTTTATATGTTCATATACAAAAGGCATTTTAGGCAGGCTCCCATGTTACATATCTGAATTTCTTTCTTTTACACAGAGTACTTATGGTTTACGGTCCCAGAACACTATTTCATTGAATGTACCTCAAGCCCGGACAGAGTTGTTTAAAAAGGCTTTCATTCCTTCTACTTGGAATGACCTACAGAAAACACTCAGACTACAGTGTCTAATTTCCTTAAATTATTTTAACGGTTATGTTAAAACCATAGAACATCCACTCGTGCAAATGTTTTAACTAATGGTACTTTTATTTAATTGAAATGCACTTGAGATGTCTTTGCCTCTTTTGTGATTGTAAATTGTTTTTATATGTAACAAACTTGTTCTGCTATCTTGGCCAGGTATCTCTAGAAAAAGAGATTTTATATCTCAATGAGACTAACCTGGTAAAATAAAGGTTAAATAAAAAAATAAAAATTTCTGAGGACTATGGTTAACTGCTCCTCAGATCTCTGCAGGGTAAATCCAGACAGCTAGCTAGACTATCTGTCCAACCTGAGTTTTCTCTCACACGACTATTTTGCCAGCCTGGACTCTGGTCCATTTCATTTGTACAGAGAGTCTGGACACTCTCCATTGACAAGTGTTAACTTCCTTGAAGGCGGGTTCTCTGTTGAAGTTTAAAACTATTGGATCTGCCCAGAGCCTATCTGGATCTGCCATAACCAATTACTAACGTTTGGTCGTGACGTCGGCTTAGCGCTAATCGCTAGCGTTAGCCAACTCCTTCAGCACTAACGGAGCGAGCTGGAAAATCAAACTGTTACCGAACCCCATGTGGAGGAGGGCCAAAACATCATGGCCACCAACACAACTTAGCAAAGATTCTTGCTCGGGCTTTAACTTCTGGATATTCTGCAGCGTTGCCACAACGGACCGAATGGCTTAGCTTGCATCTTTCTCCGCCGCCATTACGGAACTACAACTCAAACTAGCACACAACCTCAACGTCATCGTTCTCAGCCACTCCCTCTGTTCGCTGATTGGACCGCCAAAGATTTGGCTGGAGAAAACCCAAGAACATACAGCAAACGGAGTACTGAAGGAAAATGAAAATTGAGCAGAAGTACATAGGAGGGCGGAGCCAGGCTACTATTTTGCAGCTGCTCTGTGTGGAGTTTAGCATCGCACAAGTAGATTCTGACTGGTTCAAAGAAATGCCATTAAACCAGATTACGCTTTCCTCCCATCCCCGAATGCTATGTGGAGTAGCCAGACCCTCCTTCCGCATGCTTTGGAGGAGGGTCTGGCAAAGCGAGACTGGTCACACTGTGGCGAGAGCAAATGATATGGCAGAAAACGAGATATATTTTTATAATGCACCAGGTTAATGTTTACATTAAGAACTGATAAAACTGAAAAAGGTTGTTTAAAGGACTTTTTACTTCTGCACCCATGGTGAAAAGACAGATATTAAAAGATCCATTTCTGGATTTTATTCATCTATATAAAGAAGTGTCAATGTGTGTGTACCTTCTTGCTGGGAGCTGTAGATTGTGTTTCCATGGTAGCTGAATAGTTCTGTAGATATGTGGGGTCTCCAGGGCTGGGCTCCAGGGGCAGGGGCAGGATCCCAAAACTACACACACACACACACACACACACACACACACACGTTCTGTAAAAGTGAACTTCATGTGAGCGCATCCGTCCAGCTGTTGTTAAATAACTCACCTGGGCGTCAGCGGGCTGAGGGCTGTAGGGCCTCCCAGTAAACTCCGCCCACTCTTGGGCTTGTTCTGTTTAGCCAATAAGGAGCCAGCTGACGCCATGGAAACCGTGTTACCCAACAGGGAGCCGGTCTCCGGGGAGATGAGGGAGGAGTCGATGTAGGACACCGACAAATCAGATGTCAGCTTTCCATTAGACGATTCTAGATTTAAACGATTCAACTCCTGCAGACAAAAATATATTTCAGTACTGTTAACTGTGTTGTAAGTTAAGATTCAATATGATATCTCCACCGACACTGAAACCACACGGCAAAACATCAAGAAAGGTAAAGACAGTATATGGAACTTAAAATTCTTTGTTTTTTAATCCTTATCTGCAAATACACAAACAAGTTGTACAAGTCAAACGGACGATTTCTTAAACCAGTTTGTATCTGTGAATGGAAAAGGGATCTGCTTTTTACACACAGAGTTGAAGACTAACTTTATGTCTGTCTATGAAGGAAAATGTCTGTTCACACAAATATGAGACATCTCCCCATAAGAATATGTTTATATACATTAACATGAGTACCACCATCTAGTAATCTGATTACCGTTCCCTTTGTTCAGAGAGTATTAGAAGTGCGTCTGTGTTACATACCAATGTGTCCTGGGGCGTCTCCATGAGGGCGGTGTCTAGACGGTGGGAGGGGTTCTGGGCGGGGCTAATAGGTGGAGGGGGCGGGGCTAAAGAGTTCTGTAGAGACGACAACCTAAAGACCTGATCTGGATCTGGTTTCTCTCCTGAAACACACAGTGTGGTTAGTTAGAGCGTATGTGTGTGTGTGTGTGTGTGTGTGTGTGTCTGTCTGTGTGTGTGTGTCTGTGTGTCTGTGTGTCTGTGTGTGTTACTACCTAGGTGACACAGGTTCTGGAAAGGCGACCAGAGGAACGGGTTGAGAGTTAAACTTCTCTGAAAACACTCGGCACCTTTAGCAACACGATCTGTCTTGCTGCTCAGAGAGAGAGACAGACAGACGGACAGGTTTTCAGACAAACAGACAGGGAAGGAGAGACAGGTCATTAATCAGTGGGTCTAACATTAATAACACCAGTAACAGCAGGTTTGGGATAAAATGGATTATCCAGTAAAAATCAAGGGGGTGAGACTCTCTCCACAACGCGTAGCTCCTATGGAGCCATTTTGTTCCATCACCCCCCTGTTAGCATCCCATTGACTGCCATTCATTTTGACGTCACTTTGACCGAGAATACCTTTACATCTGAAGCGTTTAAAGACTCTATTTGTCCGTTGTTTATTTCTAAAGAAACACGACAATGTATAAAAGGCTCCATTACCTTGTAGCTCACGTTATGGCTCCGTAGCAGACGTTTTTATAACAATAGGCTAACGATTGGGTCATAACCACGAGACTTCCTGTCTCATAGTAGAGGAGTTACCGTATAGTACAGGAGAAGCTCTCAGGCAGTTTGGACTTCCATTAGCTGTTTAAGTGTAATTACTAATGTTAACTATCATTTTAGTGATCAATAATTAGCCTGTGTCTATGTTATCTCCTTACATATACCTACACTCTCCGTCTCTGCTAGATTGGGAATGATTGAGATTTCTCTTGGCACAGCTACCAGAAGACTTCCAACTTTCAGACAGGTTGCTCACGTCACATCTACGTCTTCAAGCTCAGTTGGAGGCTGCTCAGTAACGCTCAGCCATCACCGGGAAAGAGCTTCTAATGTCCTTCACTGGTCTCCGTCCAGAGACACGGGATCTGGTGGTCCAGTTTATATACTGTCTATGGTAAAAATGGATCTCTCTTTCAAATAGCCAAGTAAACATGGCATATTCAGATTACTACAATATAAACACAAGGAGGAAACACACTTGTTACCAATTATTAAAATAAAACGCTTTTACTTTAAATATCTGATATTTTCTTGATCAGTATGTCTTATCCTCTTCATAACAACGCAGGAAAAGTTAGCTATGTCGCATGATTTAAGAACTAAAACATATACATGTATACCACAGGTGTTTTTGCTGGGGCCAGTAAAACACTGATCTATGGGAAAACTGAGGCTAGAGGGAACCATCTCTTTCATATCCAAGCTAAATTTAATTCTAACACCAGGCCTGTTCCCACCTGGTATTACAGTCTGATCTGAGTGATCCAATCCCAAGTGGACAGCTCTAGGTACAGTACATGTGTTTTCAACGGTCTGTACAATGTGTCTCTGTGAGTCCTACACTAATGTCCTACATTGGTGAATTTGGGGATGTTTTATGAAACTAAAAATAACGTTATTTTCAAGGCAACAGCGCTGCCAAGAGATGGACACAGCCAGGGATATAGGAGCAGGCAGCACATAGGAGAACACACACACACACACACACACACACACAATAAGAACATCCAAAACACACGATTCACTTCTGTGACATGAGAAAGACTTTGAATGAGTAGGGTGGCCTACGTATATGCACTGACAGTTGAGTAGGCTTTAATGTGGACACAGGACACGTTCCCCTTCTCACTGCTATTAGAATATGGTCACATGGGGCTCAAACGATGACTGATGTCAATGCGTCTGGATAGTGTTTTCAACAGTACTTTGAGCTGTCCACTTGTGATCTGATCACTCAGGTGAAAACACGGTCAGACGTTTACCAGTAAATGTGTCCCAGTAATGAGAGGGTGAAGGAGGCAGAGTCTCCAAACTCTGTGATGATGTCATCCTGACTCTTCTGTTTGTTCAGCACTCCACCAATCAGAACCTGCTCTCCTTCAGCCAGCCTGACAGACAGGTGGAGAGACAGACAGGTGGAGAGACAGAGAGGTGGAGAGAGAGACAGACAGATGAAGTCACTTCTGTTGTTTCATATCATATTAAACAGAAAATAAAATGTGTGTCTGTCTGTGTCTCTCTGTGTGTGTGTGCCTCTGTGTGTGTCTGCGTCTCTGTGTGTGTGTTTGTGTCTGTGTCTCTGTGCCTGTGTGTGTCTCTCTGTGTGTGTGTGTGTGTCTGTGTGTGTCTCTCTGTGTGTGTGTGTGTGTGTGTGTGTGTGTGTGGGGGAGGTGTAGGATGTAAAAAGTAAAAACTAAAAACTAGTCAAAAGGTTTATGAACTATTTATTGAAAACAGTGACTAGGCATCATAACATTAACAGATCATTTCAAAATAAATAACTATTTACATATTAACAGGGCTTAAAGTGAAAAAAAATCCTGAGCCTGAAACCTTTTTTTGAACATTCCTACAATGAATCATTGTGGAAAAAAAAACTTTCTAGATGTGTTGTTACTTTGGCCAGGTCATCATCAAAAAAGAGAATTAGTACATTCATGATTGTGTCCATGTTGATATTAGTTGCTTCACGTACATTTATTAAAAACGTTGCATTGTATAGCTTTTCATATAGCTAGACGTCTAGACTCTGGGACAAGGCTGTGATGTTTAAATAACTGCCATGCTGATTCCAAACAGACAGCTTTGTCAAGGCAGTTTGGGCTTCAGATAGCTTTTACACAGTGGCCATTGTTAATACAAATCATGTTCCTCTATGAACCTGCACACGTCGTATTGTTTATATCACAAACACGGTGGGTCAGTGAAGGAGCAGTCACAGCGGTAGCCGTCGTTGCCGGGGTAACGTACTCATATGACAGAGGGCACGGACCAAAGCTTTGTGACTAGCATCTTATGACTAGGAGCCCTGTCTCACCGCTGCCGCCGTACAGCGTCTTCCTTCAACATGCGCTGCAGAAGCCCCCGGCTCCCTCAGTCTGAGGCACCGTGCTGAACAGCTTCCCGTCTCCTCTTGTCCTCTATTCATGCCCAGCGCCATTTGTTTGAACTCCTTTCTCAACTAAAGCTGGATCTACATGCTCCAAGTTTAACAAACTTGGCCTTCATTTCTTTTAGCCGTGTTACCATGGAGACCACACCGCACTCTCGCTTTTCGGCAAAGAACCGCCCTACTTTGCATCTGATTGGCTAGAACTCGTTTTTGGTAGGTGGAAGTTTGATGAGGCCCGAGTACTTCAGCCCTGCGTTAGTTAGAGCTGCGTTCCTCTCATATGATTGGTAGGTGAAATCAATAGACTCGAAAATAAAAAACAGCATGAAAGTTCCCAATTTTTTATTTTTTCCTCACAACCGCACGCCGGACAACCGGCACAGTGCCGGAATACTTTAAGCCCTGTATATCTTAAGATTTCTGTCATTCAAACAACTCTGAGTTGTAGTTTAAAACTGTTACAGCCAACTTAATAAAATGTCTGGTTTTATTCAGGCACGGAGAACGGGAACTAAAGGCTCAGTTAGCAACCATTAGCTAAGCTCTGGTTAGCTCCATTATCAAGATATGGAGCGGAGGAGCCTGCCGCAGACAGGGGTAACGACCAGACTCTGAGAGGAGGGGTAACTAGTGGCATTTCTACGGTTTGTTAATACAGTTAATCCCACGGCAAGACCACCAGCAGCATGCTACTAGTCTAAAGTGACGCACTGACGCTGTCATGTACGCGGAGGAAGGGCTGGAGGCCGCTGGTCTGTGTGCGCTGTAAAAAATACATTGTTGATTGGGAACAAATGAAATTCAGATTTTATCTACCTGGGCGGTGCGCCCAGGTACAACCTACAGTATGTATGGGAAACACTGCTGTGTGTGTGTGTGTGTGTGTGTGTGTGTGAGAGTCTGTGTGCGTGTGTGTGTTCTTACTTGCTGAGTTCGACGCAGCATTTTGCCAGCAGGAATCTAACCTGCGGTGTGGAGCAGCTGTGAGCCTTCAGCAGCCGGTACGCTTTATACGGCTTCCCAGAGCGGTAGTAACATGTCGCCAACAGGTAGAGGGCGTCCTCCGACCTCACTGACAGACAGACAGACAGACAGGTGTTCAGACAGACAGGTGTTCAGACAGACAGGTTAGACAGACAGACAGTTGTTCAGACAGACAGGTGTTACCTTCAGCATAGAGTCTCTCAGCGAGGAAAACGGCGTCCAGGAAGGCGTAGTGGTTCAGAGCCTGCCACACTGCAGCCTGAACACAGAGAGGGAGACAGCTTTATTATCAGACAGAGACAGACCTTATTCTGAATATCCAAACAGAACATACTGTTTCTAGGAGTCGTATGAACTCAGATTAACACATATTAGTGTCAGAGGTAAACGGGCCAATCAGATGAGTTTCTACAGTCAGTCAGGATGTTTATTTACAGTAACACACTGTGTACTACAGCTGCAAAGATTAATCAATTCAATTCCTCTATTCTGATAATCCATGAATCAGTTTGAGTCATTTCTTATGATAAATCAGGTTAACTAGTGTGATGTCAGCTTGTTAAATATGAATATGTTCTAGTGTATTCTCTCCTCTGAGACAGGACACTGAGTTGTGGACAGAACAAGACATTTAAGGACGTTATGAAATACTGCTAACACTGATGTAACAGGCTAAACTCTGGAACACAGAAATAACAGCAGCCTGAATGAGTTCATCATAGTTTTCACATGACCTTAGAGCTCTCTGGGAAGGCCCACCTGGAAACCAAACTGCCCCCCCTCTGTCTGCTAACGAGGGTTAGGGTTACCATGACGACAAACTGTCTGATCAGCTTTACCAAACTGGAGATTAATGTCAGATAGCTGTTGTTCATAAAGAGAGGCCTAACCCTAGCCTGGGCTGTTTCTACAGAATCACATCTCACAACCAACTCCCTGAGAGGACGCCCTGCACTATCAGACAGACAGACACAAAGAGAGAGAGAGACAGACACACACACACACACACACACACACACACACACAATTGCCTGGTCCAGCTAACCATCTCTCCATTTCCATTCCCCAGACAGTGAGTCAGCTGCTCAGTTAGACAGGTATCAGCAGTGAGACAGGTAACAGTGTATCCTGCTCTGTGAGACAGGTAACAACAGTGAGACAGGTAACAGCAGTGTATCCTGCTCTGTGAGACAGGTAACAACAGTGAGACAGGTAACAGCAGTGAGACAGGTAACCGCAGTGTATCCTGCTCTGTGAGACAGGTAACAACAGTGAGACAGGTAACCGCAGTGTATCCTGCTCTATAAGACAGGTAACAACAGTGAGACAGGTAACCGCAGTGTATCCTGCTCTGTGAGACAAGTAACAACAGTGAGACAGGTAACAGCAGTGTATCCTGCTCTGTGAGACAGGTAACAACAGTGAGACAGGTAACAGCAGTGTATCCTGCTCTGTGAGACAGGTAACAACAGTGAGACAGGTAACAGCAGTGAGACAGGTAACAGCAGTGTATCCTGCTCTGTGAGACAGGTAACAACAGTGAGACAGGTAACCGCAGTGTATCCTGCTCTGTGAGACAAGTAACAACAGTGAGACAGGTAACAGCAGTGTATCCTGCTCTGTGAGACAAGTAACAACAGTGAGACAGGTAACAGCAGTGTATCCTGCTCTGTGAGACAGGTAACAACAGTGAGACAGGTAACAGCAGTGTATCCTGCTCTGTGAGACAGGTAACAGCAGTGAGACAGGTAACCGCAGTGTATCCTGCTCTGTGAGACAGGTAACAACAGTGAGACAGGTAACCGCAGTGTATCCTGCTCTATAAGACAGGTAACAACAGTGAGACAGGTAACAGCAGTGTATCCTGCTCTGTGAGACAAGTAACAACAGTGAGACAGGTAACAGCAGTGTATCCTGCTCTGTGAGACAGGTAACAGCAGTGTATCCTGCTCTGTGAGACAGGTAACAACAGTGAGACAGGTAACAGCAGTGTATCCTGATCTGTGATTGGATAGAACAGAGATTCTGTTGATCTTCTCTGTAATAAAAACACAAACTGCTGCATGAACCAACAGACAGTTCATTTCTGTTGATGATGTCACAAATGTAGCGATGATGTCACTTTGGTCCAGCAGATATTTTACTGACGTCACTGCAGTCTGTTTTAACTGTGTTTAATCTGACATGGCAGCTAACAGCTGATGGCTAACACTCTTCATGTTACCGGCAGCTAGCTGCTGTTAGCTAGCATGCTAGCAACGAGAGGCTAAAACCAGAGAGAGTGCTGCGGCTGCTCTGCAGTCAGACACTTTGATTTAATTCTCTTCTAACCCGTTTATGTTGACTTCTAACCTTTAGAGGTAACTTCTGCTGACTGAAGCCTCTCAGCTAAACGTTAGCTCCACTGTTAGCATCTCAGCATTAGCGATGCTAATAATACAAAACTCCATTTGAGATCTGGCTGATTATTATTATTATCAGCAGAAAAACACAACTCTTTTAAAGACCTTTAACCAACCAACACGGCCCGCTGATGTATTCTTTACACACTGTTTGTTCGGGTAGAATATAAACTTTAATAACAGTTTGCTGTGGAGCTAACACTTCGACCCACAGGCCAAGTTAATGTTTTTAACGTCGTATTACCTAACCTAAACACAGGTTGGGTATTCAGTCTAAGCCGAAGCGACGAGAAACATAAAGCAAATCACCAAATATCACATCAATTATTCCATTTAGTTTATTTCGTAACGAAACCACCGGAAATCTAAAAACTGATACGACCTCAAGTATCTGAACTAGCATAGTGTGAAAGTCTTGAACCAAACGGCTCTAATATTGTGTTGAACCAAAGCGCCCCTGGCAGACCAAACCTCCCTGTAATTATCGGGGTTTTTAATAAAAACGTCCCGTGCAGCTAGCGGCGGGCTGCGGGGGCCTGTGGCGGAGAGAAGGCTCTCACACCGCGGACTGGACCGGCCACTGAGGCCGCCGGAACACGCTTCATAAACACATGACAACGAAGTGAAGATGTGTTTGTACCTGGACAGGTTCCTGCAGCACCGTCATTCCGCTTCCAGACTCCGTATATCTGTTCTTGTCGTCTGTTTTCCCTCTTTTCTGTCGGCTCTTTCTTTACTTCAATCTCCAGGAGGAGCTGCGGCCGAAGATTTGAACACACCGACCGTTAGCAGCCGAGCACAGCCGAAGAATACCGAGCAGGGTGGAGGGCCGGGGGCGGAGATGACCGACAGTTAGCAGCCGAGCACAGCCGAAGAATACCGAGCAGGGTGGAAGGCCGGGGGCGGAGATGACAGACAGTTAGCAGCCGAGCACAGCCGAAGAATACCGAGCAGGGTGGAAGGCCGGGGGCGAAGATGACCGACAGTTAGCAGCCGAACACAGCCGAAGAATATCGAGGAATGATTGTGGCACATCTATAAGTGTTGCATTAGCGCCATCTACTGGAGAGAGCTGGATCTTCTACTGGAGAAAGCTGATCTACTGGAGAGAGATGGAGCTTCTACTTGACACACACAAGTAGCCTAGTACATGTAATAGTTATGTAACTCTTATCAAACTTGAGTGTGACATCATTAAGGTTAGCAGAAAGACCTCTGCTCTCTGTGGAAGAAACAGAAAAATCTAAACTCAACTCAACCGTGCACTGTTTCTGTAAATGTGTAGTTATTCCGCCAGGCCGGTGCTATTATGTTCCTTCATTCATCTGAACCCACACCGATTATCTAACTCTTGTTGGCATGTTGATGTGTTGCTGTTGTGACTCTTGTACTTTATTTATTATATTATGGGATAGACTGTAAAAATGAATTGCCCCTCTGGATTAATAAAGTTTTCTGATTCTGAATCTGAAAGGAGGTTTACAAATACATTTCAATTGAATTACAAATGATGAAATACGAGTGATAAAATAGTGGCATAGACACAGATACACATTTACAGATAGGAAACACTGAGTTATTCCAGTCCCTCCAGGATTTCATTTACAGATACGAAACACTGAGGCCCTCATGTACGTACATTTGTGAATGTAGCGTTATCAGCGCCATGGCCAACCCACAGAAAGCGCACGCTGTGATACTTCAGCTTACGTCATTTTTACCAAACCTGCAGCTCATCAGGTAATCAGCACCTTTCTCCGCCCACTGTTCCGTAAATCGCGCTGTAGCAAAGCGTTAAGTACTGTTGCTATGATACGGCTGAGTGCAGACTGCCATATTCCTACAGCTGATGCTATGACTGTTTAAAATGATCCAGATGCCAATATGTAATGTAGCGAGGAGTTTAACAGCTGCTGGAATAGAATGTGAACGCTGAGTTGGAGATTCGATGTCATCTTTGATTTCTTCCAGTAACTGTTATATTGCATGGCTGCTTAATCTGTAACGCTTAATGATTTCCTGTTCACTCAACTGAAAAAATGTGATCCTTGTTCAGCTTGTCTCCTTGACCTATGTCTTCGTCTTGCTCAGATTACTGCTGCCATTTCACCAGGAGGCATATGTCAGGAAACCCACTTCCTGGTTTAACCCAAATTTTCACCGCAAAATAGAGGCGCGCTTTCATGGGCGGTTTTTGTACATACCACGGAATACATAATTAGGCGCACTTTATAGTTCTCCTCCCATCGCTTTATGGGAAACTCCCACTTTCTCCTTCACCCTCCTGTGAATGGATATGCATGACACGGAAAAGCGCAATATGCCATGTTCAGTCCCTGCTCTTTTACCTCAGTGCAGCCTGTTAGTACATACCTCACCATGCTTTTACCTCAGTGCAGGCCTGTTAGTACATACCTCACCATGCTTTTAGGTCAGTGAGGCCTGTTTGTACATACCTTGCCATGCTTTTATGTAAGTGAGGCCTGTTTGTACATACCTCGCCATGCTTTTATGTAAGTGAGGCCTGTTAGTACATACCTCGCCATGCTTTTATGTAAGTGAGGCCTGTTAGTACATACCTCGCCATGCTTTTATGTAAGTGAGGCCTGTTAGTACATACCTCGCCATGCTTTTATGTAAGTGAGGCCTGTTAGTACATACCTCGCCATGCTTTTATGTAAGTGAGGCCTGTTTGTATATACCTCGCCATGCTTTTACCTCTGTGTGGACTGTTAGTACATACCTCGCCATGCTTTTACCTCTGTGTGGACTGTTAGTACATACCTCGCCATGCTTTTAACTCTGTGTGGACTGTTAGTACATACCTCGCCAGGCTTTTAGCTCAGTGCAGCCTGTTAGTACATACCTCAACATGTTTTTACCTCAGTGTGGCCTCTAAGTTCATAACTCACCATGCTTTTACCTCAGTGAGGCCTGTTAGTACATACCTCGCCATACTTTTACCCCAGTGAGGCCTGTTTGTACATACCTCACCAAGCTTTTACCTCAGTGTGGCCTTTTACTACATACCTCGCCATGATGTTACCTCAGTGCAGCCTGTTAGTACATACCTCAACATGTTCTTACCTCAGTGTGGCCTCTTAGTTCATAACTCACCATGCTTTTACCTCAGTGAGGCCTGTTAGTACATACCTCACCATGCTTTTAACTCAGTGTGGACTTTTAGTACATACCTAGCCATGCTTACACCTCAGTGAGGCCTGTTAGTACATACCTTGCCATGCTTTTACCTCATTGCGGCCTGTTAGTACATACCTTGCCATGCTTTTACCTCATTGCGGCCTGTTAGTACATACCTCGCCAAGCTTTTACCTCAGTGCGGCCTGTTACTACATAACTCGCCATGCTGTTAACTAAGTGTAGCATGATTGTACATACCTCGCCATGCTTTTACCTCAGTGTAGCCTGTTTGTACATACTTCGCCATGCTTTTACCTCAGTGCGGCCTGTTACTACATAACTCGCCATGCTGTTAACTAAGTGTAGCATGATTGTACATACCTCGCCATGCTTTTACCTCATTGCGGCCTGTTAGTACATACCTCGCCATGCTTTTAGCTCAGTGAGGCCTGTAAGTACATACCTCGCCATGCTTTTACCTCATTGTAGCCTGTTTGTACATACCTCGCCATGCTTTTATGTCAGTGCGGCCTGTTAGTTCATACCTCACCACGCTGTTACCTCAGTTTGGCCTGTTTGTACGTACTTCGCCATGCTTATACCTCAGTGAGGCCTGCTAGTACATAACTTGCCATACATTTATCTTAGTGCGGCCTATTAGTACACACCTCGCCATGCATTTACCTCAGTTAGGCCTGCTAGTACATACCTTGCCATGCTTTTATGTAAGTGAGTCCTGTTCGTACATACCTCGCCATGCTTTTACCTCTGTGTGGACTGTTAGTACATACCTCGCCATGCTTTCATGTCAGTGCGGCCTGTTTGTACATACCTCGCCATGTTTTACCTCAGTGCGGCCTGTTAGAACATACCTCGCCATGCTTTTACCTCAGTGAGGCCTGTTAGTACATACCTTGCCATGCTTTTATGTCAATGAGGCTTGTTTGTACATACCTCGCTATGCTTTTACCTCTATGTGGCCTGTAAGTACATACCTCACCATGCTTTTATGTCAGTGCAGCCTGTTAGTACATACATCAACATGTTTTTACATCAGTGTGGCCTCTTTATTCATAACTCACCATGCTTTTACCTCAGTTTGGCCTGTTTGTACATACTTCGCCATGCTTATACCTCAGTGAGGCCTGTTAGTACATACCTTACCATGTTTTTACATCAGTGTGGCCTCTTAGTTCATAACTCACCGTGCTTTTACCTCAGTGAGACCTGTTAGTACATACCTCGCCATGCTTTTAGCTCAGTGCAGCCTGTTTGTACATACCTCGCCATGTTTTACCTCAGTACGGCCTGTTAGTACATACCTCGCCATGCTTTTATGTCAGTGCGGCCTGTTTGTACATACCTCGCCATACTTTTACCTCAGTGCGGCCTGTTAGAACATACCTAGCCATGTTTTAGCTCAGTGCAGCCTGTTAGTACATACCTCGCCATGCTTTTATGTCAGTGCGGCCTGTTTGTACATACCTCGCCATACTTTTACCTCACTGAGGCCTGTTAGTAGATACCTCACCAAGCTTTTACCTCAGTGTGACCTTTTACTACATACCTCGCCATGCTGTTACCTCAGTGCAGCCTGTTAGTACATACCTCAACATGTTCTTACCTCAGTGTGGCCTCTTAGTTCATAACTCACCATGCTTTTACCTCAGTGAGGCCTGTTAGTACATACCTTGCCATGCTTTTATGTCAGTGAGGCTTGTTTGTACATACCTCGCTATGCTTTTACCTCTATGTGGCCTGTTAGTACATACCTCACCATGCTTTTACCTCAGTGTGGCCTGTTAGTACATACCTTGCCATGCTTTTAGCTCAGTGAGGCCTGCTAGTACATAACTTGCCATACATTTACCTTAGTGCGGCCTATTAGTACATACCTCGCCATGCATTTACCTCAGTGAGGCCTGCTAGTACATACCTTGCCATGCTTTTATGTAAGTGAGTCCTGTTCGTACATACCTCGCCATGCTTTTACCTCTGTGTGGACTGTTAGTACATACCTCGCCATGATTTCATGTCAGTGCGGCCTGTTTGTACATACCTCGCCATGCTTTTACCTCAGTGCGGCCTGTTAGAACATACCTCGCCATGCTTTAATGTCAGTGCAGCCTGTTAGTACATACCTCGCCATGTTTTACCTCAGTGCTGCCTGTTAGTATATACCTCACCATGCTTTTATGTCAGTGCAGCCTGTTTGTACATACCTCGCCATGTTTTACCTCAGTGCGGCCTGTTAGAACATACCTAGCCATGCTTTTAGCTCAGTGCAGCCTGTTAGTAAATACCTCGCCATGCTTTTACCTCAGTGATGCCTGTTAGTACATACCTCGCCATACTTTTACCTCACTGAGGCCTGTTAGTAGATACCTCACCAAGCTTTTACCTCAGTGTGGCCTTTTACTACATACCTCGCCATGCTGTTACCTCAGTGCAGCCTGTTAGTACATACCTCAACATGTTCTTACCTCAGTGTGGCCTCTTAGTTCATAACTCACCATGCTTTTACCTCAGTGTGGACTTTTAGTACATACCTCGCCATGCTTATACCTCAGTGTGGCCTGTTAGTACATACCTTGCCATGCTTTTAGCACAGTGCAGCCTGTTAGTAGATACCTCGCCAAGCTTTTACCTCAGTGTGGCCTTTTAGTACATACCTCGCCATGCTGTTACCTCAGTGCAGCCTGTTAGTACATACCTCAACATGTTCTTACCTCAGTGTGGCCTCTTAGTTCATAACTCACCATGCTTTTACCTCAGTGAGGCCTGTTAGTACATACCTCAACATGTTCTTACCTCAGTGTGGCCTCTTAGTTCATAACTCACCATGCTTTTACCTCAGTGAGGCCTGTTAGTACATACCTTGCCATGCTTTTATGTCAGTGAGGCTTGTTTGTACATACCTCGCTATGCTTTTACCTCTATGTGGCCTGTTAGTACATACCTCACCATGCTTTTACCTCAGTGTGGCCTGTTAGTACATACCTCACCATGCTTTTACCTCAGTGTGGCCTGTTAGTACATACCTCACCATGCTTTTACCTCAGTGTGGCCTGTTAGTACATACCTTGCCATGCTTTTAGCACAGTGCAGCCTGTTAGTAGATACCTCGCCAAGCTTTTACCTCAGTGTGGACTTTTAGTACATACCTCGCCATGCTGTTACCTCAGTGCTCTCTTTTAGTACATACCTCACCATGCCGTCACCTAAGTGTAGCCTGTTTGTACATACCTCGCCATGCTTATTCCTCAGTGTGGCCTGTTAGTACATACCTTGCCATGCTTTTAGCTCATTGCAGAATGTTAGTACATATCTCACCATGCTTTTACCTCAGTATGGCCTGTTAGTACATACCTCGCCATGCTTTTACCTCAGTGATGCCTGTTAGTACATACCTCGCCATACTTTTACCTCACTGAGGCCTGTTAGTAGATACCTCACCAAGCTTTTACCTCAGTGTGGCCTTTTACTACATACCTCGCCATGCTGTTACCTCAGTGCAGCCTGTTAGTACATACCTCAACATGTTCTTACCTCAGTGTGGCCTCTTAGTTCATAACTCACCATGCTTTTACCTCAGTGAGGCCTGTTAGTACATACCTTGCCATGCTTTTATGTCAGTGAGGCTTGTTTGTACATACCTCGCTATGCTTTTACCTCTATGTGGCCTGTTAGTACATATCTCACCATGCTTTTACCTCAGTATGGCCTGTTAGTACATACCTCGCCATGCTTTTACCTCAGTGATGCCTGTTAGTACATACCTCGCCATACTTTTACCTCACTGAGGCCTGTTAGTAGATACCTCACCAAGCTTTTACCTCAGTGTGGCCTTTTACTACATACCTCGCCATGCTGTTACCTCAGTGCAGCCTGTTAGTACATACCTCAACATGTTCTTACCTCAGTGTGGCCTCTTAGTTCATAACTCACCATGCTTTTACCTCAGTGAGGCCTGTTAGTACATACCTTGCCATGCTTTTATGTCAGTGAGGCTTGTTTGTACATACCTCGCTATGCTTTTACCTCTATGTGGCCTGTTAGTACATACCTCACCATGCTTTTACCTCAGTGTGGCCTGTTAGTACATACCTTGCCATGCTTTTAGCTCAGTGAGGCCTGCTAGTACATAACTTGCCATACATTTACCTTAGTGCGGCCTATTAGTACATACCTCGCCATGCATTTACCTCAGTGAGGCCTGCTAGTACATACCTTGCCATGCTTTTATGTAAGTGAGTCCTGTTCGTACATACCTCGCCATGCTGTTACCTCTGTGTGGACTGTTAGTACATACCTCGCCATGATTTCATGTCAGTGCGGCCTGTTTGTACATACCTCGCCATGTTTTACCTCAGTGCGGCCTGTTAGAACATACCTCGCCATGCTTTTAGCTCAGTGCAGCCTGTTAGTACTTACCTCAACATGTTCTTACCTCAGTGTGGCCTCTTAGTTCATAACTCACCATGCTTTTACCTCAGTGAGGCCTGTTAGTACATACCTTGCCATGCTTTTATGTCAGTGAGGCTTGTTTGTACATACCTCGTTATGCTTTTACCTCTATGTGGCCTGTAAGTACATACCTCGCCATGCTTTTATGTCAGTGCAGCCTGTTAGTACATACCTCAACATGTTTTTACATCAGTGTGGCCTCTTTATTCATAACTCACCATGCTTTTACCTCAGTGAGGCCTGTTAGTACATACCTTGCCATGCTTTTATGTCAGTGAGGCTTGTTTGTACATAATTCGCTATGCTTTTACTTCTATGTGGCCTGTTAGTACATACCTCACCATGCTTTTACCTCAGTGTGGCCTGTTAGTACATACCTCACCAAGCTTTTACCTCAGTGTGGCCTGTTAGTACATACCTCACCATGCTTTTACCTCAGTGTGGCCTGTTAGTACATACCTCACCAAGCTTTTACCTCAGTGCTGCCTGTTAGTATATACCTCACCATGCTTTTACCTCAGTGTGGACTTTTAGTACATACCTCGCCATGCTGTTACCTCATTGCGGCCTGTTTGTACATACCTCACCATGCTGTTACCTAAGTGTGGCCTGTTAGTTCATACATCACCATGCTTTATCCTCAGTGTGGCTCATTAGTACATACTTCGCCATGCGTTTAACTCAGTGCGGCCTGTTAGTACATACTTAGTCATGCGTTTACCTCAGTGCAGCCTGTTAGTACATACCTCGCCATGCTGTTACCTAAGTGTAGCCTGTTAGTACATACCTCACCATGCTTTTACCTCAGTGCAGCCTGTTAGTACATACCCTGTTAGTACATACCTCACCATGCTTTTATGTCATTGTGGCCTGTTAGTTCATACCTCAACATGCTGTTATTTCAGTGTGGCCTGCTGTACATACCTCACCAAGCTGTTACATCAGTGTGGCCTGTTAGTACATATCTCGCCATGCTTTTACCTCAGTGTAGCCTTTTAGTACATACCTCGCCATGCTTTTAGCTCAGTGAGGCCTGTAAGTACATACCTCGTCATGCTTTTACCTCAGTGCGGCCTGTTAGTACATACCTCGCCATGCTGTCACCTCAGTGCTGCCAGTTTGTACATACCTCGCTATGCTTTTACCTCAGTGCTACCTGTTAGTACATACCTCGCCATGCTGTTACCTCATTGCGGCCTTTTAGTACATACCTCACATTGCTATTACCTCAGTGCGGCATGTTAGTACATACCTCACCATGTTTTACTCAGTGTGGCCTGTCAGTACATAACTCGCCATGCTTTTAGCTAAGTGCAGTCTGTTAGTACATACCGCACCATGTTTTTACATCATTGCAGCCTGTTAGTTCATACCTCACCATGCTTTATCCTCAGTGAGGCCTGTTAGTACATACTTTCCCATGCTTTTATGTCAGTGCGGCCTGTTAGTACATACCTCGCCATGCTGTTACGTCATTGCGGCCTGTTTGTACATATCTCATCATGCTGTTACGTCAGTGCGGCCTGTTAGCACATATACCGCCATGCTGTTACCTCATTGCGGCCTGTTAGCACATACACCGCCATGCATTTAGCTCACTGCAGAACCTTAGTACATACCTCACTATGCTTTATCCTCAGTGAGTCCTGTTAGTACATACTTTGCCATGCTTTTATGTCAGTCCGGCCTGTTAGTACATACCTCGCCATGCTGTTACCTCATTGCGGCCTGTTAGTACATACCTCACATTGCTGTTACCTCAGTGCGGCCTGTTAGCACATACACCGCCATGCTTTTACCTCAGTGCAGCCTGTTAGTACATACCTCTCCATGCTTTTACCTCAGTGTGGCCTTTTAGTACATACCTCGCCATGCTTTTATGTCAGTGTGGCCTTTTTGTACATATGCTCGCCCTGTTTGTACATACCTTGCCATGCTTTTAACTCAGTGAGGCCTGTTAGTACATATCTCGCCATGCTTTTAGTTAAATGCAGCCTGTTTGTACACACCTTGCCATGCTGTTACCTCAGTGCTCTCTTTTAGTACATACCTCACCATGCCGTCACCTAAGTGTAGCCTGTTTGTACATACCTCGCCATGCTTATTCCTCAGTGTGGCCTGTTAGTACATACCTTTCCATGCTTTTAGCTCAGTGCAGAATGTTAGTACATATCTCACCATGCTTTTACCTCAGTATGGCCTGTTAGTACATACCTCGCCATACTTTTACCTCAGTGAGGCCTTGTAGTACATACCTCACATTGCTGTTACCTCAGTGCAGAATGTTAGTACATACCTCACTACGCTTTTACCTCAGTGCGGCCTGTTAGTACATACATTGCTATGCTGTTACCACAGTGCGGCCTGTTTGTACATACCTCACCATGCTGTTATCACAGTGCAGCCTGTTAGTACATATCTCGCCATGCTTTTACCTCAGTGCTGCCTGTTAGTACATACCTCGCCATGCTTATACCTCAGTGTGGCCTGTTAGTACATATCTCGCCATGCTTTTAGCTCAGTGCAGACTGTTAGTACATACCTCGCTATGCTTTTATGTCAGTGTGGCCTGTTAGTACATACTTCGCCATGCTGTTACCTAAGTGTAGCCTGTTTGTACATACCTCACCATGCTGTTACGTCAGTGTGGCCTGTTAGAATATACCTCACCATGCTTTTATCTCGTTGCGGCCTGTTAGTACATACCTCACCATGCTTATACCTCAGTGCGGCCTGTTTGTACATACCTTGCCATGCTGTTACCTCAGTGCTCTCTTTTAGTACATACCTCACCATGCCGTCACCTAAGTGTAGCCTGTTTGTACATACCTCGCCATGCTTATTCCTCAGTGTGGCCTGTTAGTACATACCTTGCCATGCTTTTAGCTCATTGCAGAATGTTTGTACATACCTCACCATGCTGTTACGTCAGTGTGGCCTGTTAGTACATACCTCGCCATACTTTTACCTCAGTGAGGCCTTGTAGTACATACCTCACATTGCTGTTACCTCAGTGCAGAATGTTAGTACATACCTCACTACGCTTTTTACCTCAGTGCGGCCTGTTAGTACATACATTGCTATGCTGTTACCACAGTGCGGCCTGTTTGTACATACCTCGCCATGCTTATACCTCAGTGTGGCCTGTTAGTACATATCTCGCCATGCTTTTAGCTCAGTGCAGACTGTTAGTACATACCTCGCTATGCTTTTTATGTCAGTGCGGCCTGTTAGTACATACCTTGCCATGCTTTTAGCTCATTGCAGAATGTTTGTACATACCTCACCATGCTGTTACGTCAGTGTGGCCTGTTAGTATATACCTCACCATGCTTTTATCTCATTGCGGCCTGTTAGTACATATCTCGCCATGCTTTTACCTCAGTGCTGCCTGTTAGTACATACCTCACCATGCTTATACCTCAGTGCGGCCTGTTAGTACATACCTCACCATGCTGTTACCTCATTGTGGCCTGTTAGTACATACCTCACCATGCTTTATCCTCAGTGAGGCCTGTTAGTACATACTTTGCCATACTTTTAGCTCAGTGCAGAATGTTAGTACATACCTCACCATGCTTTATCCTCAGTGAGGCCTGTTAGTACATACTTTGCCATACTTTTAGCTCAGTGCAGAATGTTAGTACATACCTCGCCATGCTTATTCCTCAGTGCAGCCTGTTAGTACATACCCCGCCATGCTTTTAGCTCAGTGCAGAATGTTAGTACATACCTCACCATGCTTTTACCTCAGTGCGGCCTGTTTGTACATACCTCGCCATGCCATGCCACCTCTGGCCCTCAGTTCTTCCAGTCCCTCCAGGATTTCTCTGCCTTTTTTTGAGATCGTTGCGGCCCAAAATGTCTGATTTTGCAGGAGCTTTTGTAAAAAGTTGCTATTTCTTTTTTGGTTATTTCAGGGAGAATAAAACTACTCTGGGCTGAGTGTTGCTATATTAACCTTACCAACAAGGCTCAGAATGCCGCAAATGTTGGTATGATATGAAAATATCTGGTGGATTTAAAACAAAAAATTATAATTCATTGAATAAATCAAATTTGAACATATGTTTCAGTGATCATTACGTTGTTAGTTAATTTTCTATCCTGGCCTGAGACACACACACACACACACACACACACACACACACACACACACACACACACACACACACACACACACACACACACACACACACACACATACACTAACCTGGCCTGGGACACACATTCATACGGTTTGATAAAGTACTTATTGGACTTTAACTTATCATTGCACTTATAATAATGAGTATAGCTGTCCTCAATTTAGGTCATCGTGTACATCTCATCTCCGGATTTTCCTGCATCCACAGTGTGTTTGTGTGTGTGTGTGTGTATGTCTGTGTGTGTGTTTGTGTGTGTGTGTGTGTCTGTGTGTGTGCGTCAGTCGCGGGGGGGAAATCAGCAGCTGCCCCGCCCGCTGCAGAGAGCCGACAGGAAACAGCAGCAGCTTTCACTGTCTGCAGATTGAAATCGTTACAGCGTACATTGATGTTAAAATATATACAGGTTGGCAGGACGGTCTGAAATGTTTTACACGGTCTTTCGCTGTACGTTTTGTTGGTAAATGTGAGATGTTCGAGTCACACATGTTTTGTCTTCATATCAGTAACAAGGATATTAATTTGGTGACGTGCCTGTGTTACGTCAACCCGTTCTCACTCCAGCTTGTTCATTGGCTCTCAGAGTCACATGCTGATACAAAGTCTGGCCCGAGGGACTGCTGGGATTGGTTGAAGTCGCGGGAAACTCCGGTTATTGGTCAAATTTGCGGGAAAGTTGCGATGATTGGTCAAAATTGTGAGGAGCACTGAATTTGCGTTGCGATCGCAACATTGCTGGAGGGACTGTTCATTTGTGAAATGTGTTTCACAATTTGCAAATTGATAGGAGACCATATTCATGAATCAGAGACACAGAGACGCGCCTGAATGCAACACAGCTTTATTTTAACACGCTGGCAGTATGACATCACTTCCTGTTCTCATCTTAAAACATTTCATCATCAGCAAAGAAACACTAAAGCTAATGCTAACCCTAGTTAGCGGAGGCAGATAACATGGAGGCTGGGCTACAGAGCACACAGGATGTGACATCATCTATGGGGGTGGGGCTATGTGCCAGAGGGGCGGGGTTACACGATGGAGGGGCTGGGCTACAGGGTGCAGTTAGCTTCTGGAGAGAGTCGACATTTCGCCACCGTCAGGTACGTCTCCACCTGCAAAATACAAACATCAGAGCCGCAGAGATTCATCTGTTAGATGTCAACTGTTAAATTAATCGCCAACTATTTTGATAATAATGTTTGAATTTACATCTGAGTTTATTTTAGGTTGAAAACAACACATCTGTTCTCTTCACTGTTTGCTGTTCACTGCAGACGGTTTGAGAAATACTGTTTGGATTTTTTATTTAAAATAACACATTTTACCAAATCTACTGGCTGACCACCAGGCATCGCTCTGAGAGAAATGGCCAATTATTGTGTTATTCTCGTACCAAACAGTTAAATTCTAATGTTTCATTCCTGTAATAACAGATGGATACTTGGCATCTGTGTGTCAATACAGTATTTAGTTACAGTATTGTTAAAGTATCCCCCCACCCCCACCTTGTGCATGTCTTTCTTGAAGCAGGCCAGCAGTTCATAGGTTCTGCGCAGTGACTCGTCGGCGCTCAGACTTTGGTAATAGTTTCCATACGGCGGCAGCTGCAGAGCCGAGCTGTCGGGGAAAAGCTCGGCGCCGTCCTCACTGGCCTGCAGGGTCACATGGTTATTCACATCATCAGTTATCTACAGGGTCACATGGTTGGTCACAGCCAGACTAACATTACTGTTGTGTGTGTCTGTGTGTGTGTGTGTGTGTGTGTGTGTTACCTTGATGAGCAGCAGGATTCCCGTCTTGAGTTCCGACAGTTTGGGGGAAATCTGGTTTCTGGGAGCTGAACCTCCAGATAGAGAACGACTCGGAAACTCCCAGGACTCGACCAAACGATAGGAGATAGACAACAGCTTCAACACCTAGAACCAATCAGACAACAGCTTCAACACAAATGGTGTGTTCACTTTGTACTGAACTCGGACAACATGGCCGCTGTGTATCAAAGCAGTGAAAGCTGTAGTAACATAGTTTATTAAATTAAATCAGTCGTACACACAGTCCTGTCCAACTTCTATCTGTGGACATGTTGCTACGCTCTATGTATGCACAGAAAATAGCGTATTGTTTTGTTATCAACAGGTATAGCTAACAATAGCTAACCTAACTAGACCTAACCCCACAGTGAAAATCTGACTTATTTGGGACGCAATCAACCCGGGTGTGACGTCATTCTCAGCTCCGGTGTCTGAGTTCCCAGGTAAATTGACCACACGCACCACAAGAGTCTGGTTCTATCTAAGGTTTCAGTCTGTTTAAAGGAAGTTGTTCCTCGCTGCTGTCGCACCAAATGTTTGCTGTCTGTAAGTGATATAGAGTGTGGTATAGACCTACTCAATCTGTAATGTGTCCTCAGATAACTCCTGTTAGGATCTGACACTATAAATAATAATAATAATAATAATAATAATAATAATAATAATAATAATAATAATAGTGTTGTGTGGTCCTCTCACAGAGCTGCGTTGTGTCTCGTGTTTGTCGATGGGGCTGATGATGTAATCAGAGTTGCAGAAATCCTGCAGGAAGATTTTGTTGAGTTGACGCTGCTCCTCTGTCTGCAGAGAGCTCTCCTAATAAACACAAATACACAGTTATAGAAACAGTTAAACACAGTATACACACAAATACACACAGTATACACACAGTTATACACACAAATACAAAAAGTCTGGATCAACACAAGAACAATTTCCACCTTCCTCTCTCATCCGTGTTTCTGTTCTCAAACTCCGTTAAACAACAACAACCTTGTAGCTAGCGAGCTTCATGCTGAAAATATCAAGTTATGAAGATGTGGAAGGAGCAACAAGACAGGTCTGCTGGTTCTTTCAGGGAATGATTGTAAAGATTTAATAAGAATATGTGAGATAATTTCCTCTCTAACTGGGAGGTTTTATAAAGAATATGTTAGATCATTTCCTCTCTAACTGGGAGGTTTTAATAAGAATATGTTAGATCATTTCCTCTCTAACTGGGAGGTTTTATAAAGAATATGTTAGATCATTTCCTCTCTAACTGGGAGGTTTATAAAGAATATGATAGATCATTTCCTCTCTAACTGGGAGGTTTTAATAAGAATATGTTAGATCATTTCCTCTCTAACTGGGAGGTTTATAAAGAATATGTTAGATCATTTCCTCTCTAACTGGGAGGTTTATAAAGAATATGATAGATCATTTCCTCTCTAACTGGGAGGTTTATAAAGAATATGTTAGATCATTTCCTCTCTAACTGGGAGGTTTATAAAGAATATGATAGATCATTTCCTCTCTAGCTCAGCGCCGCCCAGGACCATTGGGATTGGTTTAAAGATATGCAAATAAACCAGGAGAGTTTAGTCTCCTATCCCAGAATGCATCTGTCGTGTAGCCAGACCTTACTGCACAGCGCTGTGGAGGCATAACTGGACATGAGAGACTACAGACACAGTAACAGATACAGTTAGACAGTTAATGAGTTTTTTTTCCCTGTGAGCTGCCCTAGACTCACAAAGTCGGAGAAGAGTCTCTGAGCGAGCAGGTGGAGGTGCTGAACTCTGCTGACGGCGATGGAGAACAGACGCTGGCCGTCTGTGATTGGCTGAGAGGACACACCCAAATACAGCAGCGACAGCAGGAGGACGGCTGAGAGACAGACAGGTGAGACAGGCAGAGAGACAGACAGACAAACAGACAGACAGACAGACAGACAGGGGAGGAGAACAGAATAAAGTAAAATAAAAATGAAAATTAAATGAGTAATGTCAGTGTTAATGAAACCAGTGATCTTCATATCTTGCCTCTTTCCATGGCTGGTTCTGGTTGAGTTCTGGTTGAGTTCTGGTTGAGTTCTGGCTGAGTTCTGGCTGAGTTCTGGTTGATCTGATCTGAGTTCAGTGGTTCAGCTTTCTGATGTTTCCAGCTCAGAGTTTTGTGGTTTTATAAAAGAAAACTTGATGATTAAATTCATCAACAGAAACATGAAACGAACAAACAACCACCGAGAGAGAGAGAGAGAGAGAGAGAGAGAGAGAGAGAGAGTGTGTGTGTGTGTGTGTGTGTGTGTGTGTCTGTCTGTCTGTGAGTGTCTGTGTGCGTGTGTGTGTGTGTGTGTGTGTTGACCTCTATTTAACACCTTAATAATAATATTCACAGAAAATAAAAACTGACGGTTGAATGGATTTCCAGGTCAAAATATTCCAATGAGTCAAAGTGATTTGAGAAGGAAACTTACTAATTTATTAATGTAACAACATGTTGAGAGTGATTTAGAATTAAAACATACAAACTTACAAATAAAAAAACAATCTTTACCCGAATAAGGAAAATAAACAAGGTGAAATCAGTATTAGTGATTCCTTAACAAATTTACAAAAATACCCCCATTAAAAACTGTATATTTAATATTCTGTTCATATAAGAACAAACAAGACTGTCCTCTAAAAAACGCCCCCAGAAGTTGTTTTGTTTAATATTTAGGTTTCTAGTGGCCGTAGTAGTTATGACGGGAGCAAACACTGCTTTTCTAAAACTCAAATGATTTGCTTTCATCCTTTAATGAAGGCCAACTCACAGGTTTCATTTGATATGGTCGATTACTGTTCTGCGTCCATCCATCTATCCATCGTCATCCTCTTATCCGGGCTGGGGTCGCGGGGGCAGCAGCTCCAGTAGGGGACCCCAAACTTCTCTTTCCCGAGCCACATTAACCAGCTCCGACTGGGGGATCCCGAGGCGTTCCCAGGCCAGGTTGGAGATATAATCCCTCCACCTAGTCCTGGGTCCTTCCCGAGGCCTCCTCCCAGCTGGACGTGCCTGGAACACCTCCCTAGGGAGGCGCCCAGGGGGCATCCTTACCAGATGCCCAAACCACCTCAACTGGCTACTTTCGACGCAAAGGAGCAGCAGCTCTACTCTGAGCTCCTCACGGATGACTGATCTTCTCACCCTATCTCTAAGGGAGACGCCAGCCACCCTCCTGAGGAAACCCATTTCGGCCGCTTGTACCCTGGATCTTGTTGTTTTGGTCATGACCCAACATTCATGACCATAGGTGAGGGTAGGAACGAAAACTGACCAGTAGATCAAGAGCTTTGCCTTCTGTCTCAGCTCTCTTTTCGTCTGACTTTCTCACTTTGGTCGTACAGGGATTGGATATCCCTGAAAAGGTTCCCCCTCACCCCATTCTTCCGCAGCACCTCCCACAATAAATCACAGCGACTCAAACCGATGCATGAATTAGTTCGTACCAGATTTCTTGACTATAATCAGAAAAATTTCTTATCAAATGAGATAAAACCTGTTACTATAATAGCAGTATGTACTGATTTGGCCAAAATGTAGTATGCAGTATGCAAACAAAAGGTTATCTGCAGTATGCCAAAATGTCATACTGATTCAGAGAAAATCTCCAGTCTGCATGGGTCCAGTCTACTGTACATCGCCTATTGCATCCCACAATGAAAAGCGCTGGAACCATAACAACAACCACTTTTACAATTTCCGTCTCCCATTTCATTACTAAATTCACTTCTGGTCAAGACGCTCTACTTCTGAGATGCTCCCGGTGTGGTATGGCTCTTGGCGGAGGACGGAACAAAACCGCGGCACAGGAAAATCTGGGTTAGATAGATTCATTTGGCAGAATGCAGCTGACTGCAGGGTTGTAGTCAAGACCACCTTTGTCAAGTCCAAGACAAGTCCAAGACCAGGACTTGTCGAGACCAAGTCAAGACTGAGTCCAAAGAGGTTCGAGTCCAAGACAAGACCGAGTCCAAAAAGGTTTGAATCCGAATCAAAACCGAGTCCAGGACAGAAAAAAAGTATTTTAAAGTTTACTTAACCATAATGTTAACGTTAACGTGAGCGTTCATTTGTAAAAAGACTGCGCACAACCACAAACGTAATACAATACACGATAAACAATTGCGTATACCATAATCGTTTACATTTTTTTACCTCATGAAACCAGTAATAACAGACGTAAGTTATGATAACTTTATGTCCAAGAACATTACCTTTATCTTCTGCTATGTTAGCTAATGTTAACGTTAACACATAGATAAGGCTAAGCAGCTCCTAGCTCTGCAGTTAACATACCGCAATGTTTGATTCCTCTGCAGGCTACGAAGTTTGACATTTCCGAAATTGTTGCTTTGCAGAATTTGCAGTCTGCCCTGTGTCTTTTTAAGTGCAGTGCTGAGAAATTCCTGGTGATTTCTATAACCAAATTGGATTATGGCAGAATTGGAGGACATCTTCATTTGTTACAGTGTGTACAAAATCAATGAAAATGAATGGCAATAACGTTAGCAGGTCACGCAGATGGAGGGTGTGCAAAGATAATCTAGTGTGTGATTGGTTATCAGGTGGCCAGTGTTTCACTTTCCCTCCAATGTTATTATAAACATAATAAAGACATCTGGACTCGGTCGAGACCAAAAGCCATAATTGGCAAGACAAGTGGCAGAGACCGAGACAAGTCCAAGTCCAAATACCAGTGAGTCCGAGACAAGTCCAATACCATAGAAAAACCGTCTCTACTAGAGTACTACAGCCCTGGCTGACTGTCTCAGTGTTAGTTAACAGACTGTCTCAGTGTTAGTTAACATACTGTATCAGTGTTAGTTAACAGACTGTACCAGTGTTAGTTAACAGACTGTCTCATTGTTAGTTAACAGACTGTACCAGTGTTAGTTATCAGACTGTCTCATTGTTAGTTAACAGACTGTATCAGTGTTAGTTATCAGACTGTCTCAGTGTTAGTTAACAGACTGTCTAAGTGTTATTTAAGAGACTGTATCAGTGTTAGTTAACAGACTGTATCAGTGTTAGTTATCAGACTGTCTCAGTGTTAGTTATCAGACTGTATTAGTGTTAGTTAACAGACTGTCTCAGAGTTAGTTATCAGACTGTATCAGTGTTTTTTAACATACTGTATCAGTGATCTTGTGATTGCCTGATATTTTCCACCTGTTTCCCAGCCCTTGTGTCACCTTCCTCTTGTTGCCTCGTTACCCTCTGTATTTAGTCTTTGTGTTCCCCTTGTCCTGTGTCAGATCGTTGTATGTTGTTTGGAGTGTCTGTGTCTCATCTACCCTGTTGGTCTCAGTGTTCCTGATGTTTTGCCTGTTCCTGTTTTTGTTGGATTTTTGCCTGCTCTTCCAGGGCACCTTTTGTTCGTTGGATTTCATTTAAATAAATCCTTGAGATTACTGTTGTTTCTACCATCTTGCATTTGGGTCCTACATCCCCTGAAACTCCTGACCGAATGATCTGACCACTTGGACCCAGCAGAGAGGCTTCCTTTTTTCCCGGTGGGTTCTCAGTTTTTTTTCTTTTTGTTTTTTCTACTGGTTACAGCTCTAACCTACCTGGACTATGGATCCTGCACACTCTTTGTCAGATGAACTATGTGAGCTAACATGTGACCTGATTGAGCTGAAGACTATGTGGAAGGAGACAGTGATTGCCAGAAAGAGGCGATTTTGTCGTTTGCTCGTGTGTCAGAAAAGCCCTGGCTTAATGACTCAATTCCAGATTGGGTTAAACGCTTAATTTCCTCTCCAGCTCATTCATCTGCATTTGTGTTTTTCCAAGTCTGTATGCTCCTCAAATTCCCGGCCTACCTCAGTGTCAGCTAGCTACCACCAGCCTCCCTGTTGCTCAGCCTGCTAGGATTTTGACTACTGGGTTTTTGTCTGTCTCCCAGCCTGCTCCTCTGCCTATTACTCTTAATCCTGTCGGTGCTCCACCTGGAGGTGAGCCAGAGACTTTTTTTTGACTATCTTCCAGTATATGGCTAAGTGTGCTAGACAGACGGAGGCGAAAGCCGCCATCCTTCAAGCTTGAAGACAAGGGTCCAGTTCGCCTTCTTGCAGCACCCCTGAACACCTTTCAATTGGCGGTTACCTTCTCTGCGGGCACCCTCAAGAACAAGCAGACTTTTGAAGGGACTCGCCTAGCCATATTCCCTGGGAACCGTGGGGGCCATAAACGGGGAAGAAGACAACCTGGCTCCCAACGCTATTCCCTGCTTCACCCTCTCTTCAGCCCAGAGTTTATGCCGTCCAGCGGCCCCGAGCCCATGCTGTCCAGCGGCCCCGAGCCCGTGCTGTCCAGCGAGCCTGTTCCAGAGTTGACTAGTGTTCCAGAGCTGACCTGTGTGACCAGGGTTCCAGAGCTGGCCAGTGTTCCCGAGTTGACGTGCAACCCTTCTGTTCCTGAGCTGACATGCAACCCTTTCGTTCCTGGGCCGACGTGCAGCTCTCCTGACCCTGGGCCGACGTGCAGCTCTCCTGAGCCTGGGCTGACGTGCAGCTCTCCTGACCCTGGGTTGGCTAGCGGCCCCATCCCAGAATCCCGGCTAGCTAGCATCCCCCCTATATCCAGGCTGGCTAGCAGCCTCTCCGAGCCCCGGCTAGCTAGCAACCTCTCTGAGTCTCGGCTAGCTAGCAGCCCCCCTGAATCCAGGCTAGCTAGCAGCCTCTCTGGCGTCCCCGAGCTCTCTGGCGTCCCCGAGCTTTCAAGCAGCCTTTCTGAACCCCGGCTGGCTAGCAGCCTCACAGATTCCTGGCTGGCTAGCAGCCTCACAGATTCCCGGCTGGCTAGCAGCATCCCTGGTTCCCAGGTGGCTAGCAGCCTCACAGATCCCTGGCTGGCTAGCAGCACCTCCAGAACCTTGGCTGGCTAGCAGCCCTCCAGAACCTCGGCTGGCTAGCGGCCTCCCTGATCCTCGGCTGGCTAGCGACACTGACGTGCACCTGCCCAGAACCGCCGCTGACGTGCACCTGCCCAGAACCGCCGCTGACGTGCACCTGCCCAGAACCGCCGCTGACGTGCATCCGCCCAGAGTCTCCGATGACAGCTCTTCAAGAGTCTTCCAGTCGTCCAGAGTCTACGATGACTGACCTCCCAGAGTCCACGTCGACTGCTCTCCCAGAGTGTTCGCTTACGGGCAAGCCAGTCTCCGGCACCCCAGAGACCTCCCCAGTGACTTTGCCGGTCTCTGGCGCCCCAGAGACCTCACCAGTGACTTTGCCGGTCCCCGGCGCCCTTGAGACTGCCCTTGAGACCACCCCAGTGACTTTGCCCTTGTTTTTGGTCAGACCCACTCCTGCCCCTCGTGCCCTGTCGACCTCTGTTCCCGTTGCCTGTTTGGCGGACTCTAGCCCAGCTGATCCACCGCCTGTCTTCAGCCCAGCTGATCCACCGCCTGTCTTCAGCTCGGCTGCCCCTTCTCCTGCTCGGTCTGCCTGTCCTCCTGAGGGGTTTCGCCTTTGCCGCAGACCTGCTCGGCCTTCAGAAGAGATTCACCTTCGCAGCTGACCTTCAGAAGGGATTTGCCTTCGCCTCCGGCTTTCAGGGGCTTTTCGCCTTCGCGGACGGCCCCCAGAGGGTTTTCGCCTCTGGCCTCCAGAGGGGATTCGCCTTCGCGGACGGCCTCCAGAGGGGTTTCGCCTCCAGAAGTGATTTGCCTTCCCCGCCGGCCTCCAGAAGTGATTCGCCTTCCCCGCCGGTCTCCAGAAGGGTTTTGCCTTCGCCACCGGCCTTCAGAAGGGATTTGCCTTCGCCACTGGCCTCCAGAGGGGTTTCGCCTTCACGGTTGGCCTCCAGAGGGGTTTTGCCTTCGCAGACAGCCTCTAGAGGGTCCCCGCCCTGAGGTGCTCTACCTTCGCCGACGGCCGCCTCTGAGTCCTCAACGTCCTGCTTGGCCGCCTGAAGGTCCTCGATGGCCTGTTCGGCCGCCTGAGAGGCTTCACCTTCACCGCCAGCAGCCTCGGAGTCCTCAACGTCCTGTTTGGTTGCCTGAAGGTCCGCGATGGCCTGTTTAGCTGCCCAAAGGGTTCCGTCTTTGCTGTTGTCCGCAACCCTGGATTACCTGGCCGCAGCACCTTGGTGCCCAGGCCAGCTCTGGGCACCTCTACCACCTCTGGGCAACTCTGTCCCCTGTTGCCAAGGCCTTCATGTTCCCTGTCCCAAGTGGCCTTTCTCTGTCCCGAGTGGCCCCTCTCTGTTCCCTGTCCCGTGTGCCTCAGGGCTCTCTGTTCCCTGTGCCTCAGGGCTCTCTGTTCCCTGTGCCTCAGGGCTCTCGGTTCCCTGTACCTCAGGGCTCTCGGTTCCCTGTGCTCCAGAGCCCTCTGTCCCCAGTTCCCTGGGTCCCGCTGTCCTCTATTTCTGATTTGTTTTGTCTTATCGTAGTCTGTTTTCCTGTCATTTTTGTAGCCTGGTTTTCTGTCATGTTTTGTTCTGTTTCCTGTTTTATTTTGATAGTCTGTTCTTTGTCTTGTCTAGTTTTATTCCCTGTGTTTTACCGCTCTTGTGATTGCCTGATGTTTTCCACCTGTTTCCCAGCCCTTGTGTCACCTGCCTCTTGTTACCTCGTTACCCTCTGTATTTAGTCTTTGTGTTCCCCTTGTCCTGTGTCAGATCATTGTATGTTGTTTGGAGTGTCTGTGTGGCATCTACCCTGTTGGTATTGTTCCTGATGTTTTGCCTGTTCCTGTTTTTGTTGGATTTTTACCTGCTGTTCCAGGACACCTTTTTGTTTGTTGGATTATATTTAAATAAATCCTTGATTACTCTTGTTTCTGCCATATTGTATTTGGGTCCTACATCCCCTGAAACTCCTAACATTACTAACACAGTTAGTTAACAGACTGTCTCAGTGTTAACACCGAGGTTAAAGAGATGAAGCTTTTTGTTGTGTCACTCTGCTGGTTAACATGCATCTGATCTCTGTGCTCAGATCGGTTTCACGGAGCGTTGAATACATTCAGTTTCCTGTGTGATGTAACTCCTCACATCAGACTCTGAATAAATTCATCAAACATCTGACTCTGTTTTCTAAAAGTGGAAGCTGTTTTACATGTTAACATCAGCAGCATATTTCCACTGAAACACAGAACATATACTTTAAATATTCAAATGATTCCTCACTCTTTGCCAACACATCTCCAATGATCTCTCTATAGCTGCAACTATTGACTATTAATCTGTGGATTATTTCCTCAATGAATGGATTAGTCGGTTGGTCTCTAGAATAAAGTTTGGGAAACTAAATGTCTTCAGTACATGTATACTCGTTTGTAGTAAAGATACAAACAGATATCAGATCAGATCTTAAATGTCAGAAAATGGTGAACAATGTGGATCGGTGTTTCCTAAAAAGCCCAACATGACGTTCTCAAATGTCTTGTTTTGTCCATAACTCAAAGATCTTCAGTTCCCTGTCCCAGAGGAGAGAAGAAACTAGAACATATTCACATTTAACAAGCTGACATCACACAAGTAGACCTGTTTTATCAAATGACTCAAACTGATTAATCAATTATCAGAATATTTGGAGATTAATTTAATAGTTAAAAAAATAATCCAGTAATTGCTGCAGCTCTACATGACTGTTTAATAACCATTTTGGGTAAGAGATGAAAATCTTAAATACTTTCCAGGAAAAGGAACTAAATCAAGTTTTGATCATTTAAAAAAAAAAAAGATTTAAACTGAAAGATTTAGTTTTTAACTTGAACTTTAAAAGTACGACAATGTATTCAAACTAAAGAATTTTAAGAAAACAAATTTCAGGTTAAATATGACATTGATTCAGTTCTGAAATTCTTTTTACTAAATTATTTATTTTCATTTTTTACTTAAATATATACTTGGAGGTTTGAGGTCTTATTGTATTTAGATTCAAATGTTAGTTTTTCTGGTTTCAGATCCTTTTAAGTTTCAGATCAAACTGAAGTGGACAGCCGTCTCTGCAGAAGATATAAAGAATATGCTTTAAGGGAAAGTTTTACTGCCTACAATGTATAAACTGGGCGATGACACTGAAACTGTCCAAACACCAGAGTCAGATGCACTATGAGGGGTTTCTAAAAACAAACTGCAGAGCTACATTCACAGAGCTAGAGTCTAACATCTTATTACAGCCAGTGTTTGGAGACTTTTAAGATTCAACTTCCACTAAAGGTTTCATCTTAAATAACAGAACCTTAAAGATGCCTGAAAGGGCAGTACAGGTTTACAAATGTGCAGGTTAGGGTTAAACATCTGAACTAGATTCCGTTACATGACTGTAGCTGACGCTTTTATCTAAAGTGACTCTCAATTAAGTGAGAGGGAGGAGAACATGTTTTTAAGGGTAGGGGAAACCGGAGCACCCAGAGAAAACCCCACACAGACACAGGGAGAACATGCAAACTACACGCAGACACGGGGAGAACATGCAAACTACACGAGGAAAGGCCTGGGATGACCTGGGTCTGAAACCGATAAATTCTAGCTAGAGGCCACAGTGCTATCCGTTGGGCCACCATGCTGCTTCACGTGTACAGGTTTAAGGATTTAAAGGTGTAAACATGCAGAGGTATTACAGTCTGTGTAAAGATGTACAGGTAAAGGTTTACATGTGTACAGGTATAAAAGTGTTAAATGGTTAAAGGGTTAAAGGGTTAAAGGTGTACATGTGTACAGGTAAAGATGTACAGTTAAAGGTGTACATGTTTGAAGGTGTGTCTGAAGAACAACAGCAGACAGTTCAGGAGAGTTTGAAGCTTTATTCACTTTGTCTTCATTCATCATCCTCAAAATATTTAATATCCATCAATCAGCAGGTGGAAACTTTGTCTCCAAGTTGATTCTTTAAAGCAACAAAAGATGACAAAACAGCTGATGTTTTAGCTCAAATTCCTGCACAGATTAAAACTAACACGATATACTTCATCCAAAAATACAATGAATAATAAAGAAATTAAAAAGATCCACAAATAAAGAAAGAAAGAAACTTCTACATCCTCAAAATGATCTTTTGTATATGAAATACTCATAACTTGTTACTTTAAGGTCTTGAAGAAAAATGTGTTGAACGAAGAATCCAAAAAACAGAGAAAAGTCTTCGTTTTAAATCACATATTTGGACACTTTTCATCCACTCTTTATTTCTCTTTAATTAGAGTTGATTTTATTTCTTTCAGCTTTGGCTTTAACTTGGTAACTAACATCACATCCCAACCACAGCTGGAGTTCCCACTGAAGAAGTCTGGACTTCTGTCACTTCGTACCGAGCCTCAGGAAGTCATTAATGAGAACATCTTGTTATATTACAGCTGTAAAATGAGTCCAAATCTCTCCCAGTAAACATGCTCACCTGCAGGAAGTCTGCAGAGATAATGTCAAAGTGAGTTTAAATTATCATAACCCCCTAACCCTAACCCATGTGGTCAGTACTGAGTAAATATCATCAAGACCATTTGCAGAAAAGGAGTTTTTTTAAGTTTACGGAACAAAGGGAGATATGTCACTTTCTGCGTCACGTGGTAACCTTCAGGAAGTGAAGTCACGTCTGATTTGAACCCAAACCTCCATCTTTTTATCAACTTAGCTCAATAGTTTTGGTGTCTAAACCTAACCAAACTGGCAAGTGTTACCTTCTCTGGTTTAGATATGAAGATGCATTTCCTGCCTCCACTAGGGGGCGCTAGTTTATGAAACACTCCTGTGGGTCGGATTAGAGGGGGGGAACATACCACCAATATCCTCTAAGGGTTTGGAGGGGGGGGTTGTTGATTTGAGGTTGGAAAACGCTCTTGTCAGTAGTTGATGCGTCAATTTAAAGAAGAAACAGATTCAGTTCCTCAGTTTTTATGATGTTCAGCTCCATTACTAAAACAGTCGTCCTAAAGTCTGTTTGAGTCTTCTTGAGTCTAAAATCAAAGTTATCTTTATACAGGTCTCATTAATGTTTTTAGACTCTGCGCTGTCATTGGCTGGCTGCTCTGTCAATCACCACTAAAGATCTTCTCAGTGTCGTATGTCTGCAGGAAACAAACATCGTTCAACAAACCAGAGCAGCAAACACAATCTGTACATAGAGAGAAACACACGTTTCTGCGTAAGGTCTCAGTAGAGAAACCTGATGCACGCTCAAAAACAGACAGGAGAAGGAAAAGTTCACATTTAACTGTCGCCCAAAAAGAGACAAAAGTCCAAACCAGGAAGGCAGATGACAATGTATCCAAAAGGGGCCAGACTGAGGAAAAATGTCAGATAGACGTGCAGAACAGAAGTCTGCAGATTAGAGAGTAAATCACAACAGTCCAGTATTAAACTGCTGATGGGAGAAGTGGGAACAGGTGACTGGAAAACAAATCAGAAATAGAGAATATATCTGAAGGTTGTGACAGACTGTTTGAATAAAGAGTCATTATATATGAAATCAATACGTGTTATATAAGTGTTACTAATAACATGGACAAGTAGAATCCCACTGACCACGTTCAGGGTGTCAGCGAGCCTGAACTCTGTTAGAAGATTAAAACCTCAGCGCAGACAGAAAATGAAAACGCAGCAATGAACATTTCCATGTCCAAAGAGCACAGAATCAGCCAACACAGTTTCACAGAACTTGCAGCAGACTTTCAGAGTCAGCGAAGCTTGAGGATCTGTGGCGTTCGCTCGGCAAGCTGGACCTGGAGTCAGCTCTGCTGCGATCTGTCTCTCCGTCCGTCTGAATCGGAATCGTCCTCCGACACACACCGGAGGAAAACAGGACGACACGTCATCAGACGACTGACTCCCTCAGGTTCTCATCACGGAGGAAGTTTGCGGCGTTTAGCGGAGGAGCAGCGTGGAGGATGAACTCTCTCTGAAGCTTCACTGGGCCGGGCAATGGCTCGTCTCCGTACAGACGGCTGATTCGCTGGCAGAGCAGTCCTTCGGTCTCGGGCGGCGCTTCTCCCCGTCCGTCCGTCTTCGCTCGGTATTTGTAGGACGCCAGTTTGAGCGTCCGCTGCAGCAGGTGTTTCCTGTATGCTCTCTGGATCACTGATGCTGCCACATCTTCCTGTTTCCTCCGCAGTGTGCTGCTGATTGGTTCATACGACACCTGCAGGGAACAACAATAATCTGGACATCAGTTTATTTAAAAACATTATAAACAATATCAGTGTCTTTTAGAATTTGACTACATAGTGGCCCTTGAACCTAAGTAATGGACCCTAAATATCCACTCTGTCTTTTTGTGTTCTCAAATGATAAAAAAATTCTCTACTTTGTTTTGGAGGCTAAAAGGTGCATCGCTAGGTCATGGAAAAAGCTGTGGAGTCTCTTTGAACGACTTTCTATCTGGCACTGAAAAAGATAAGTTATTTTTACAAAAGTAGCTTGACAGTGTTTGAAATATTTTCAAATACTTTCATAATTTCCTTTTATATAAGATATATAGGCCCATAGATGCTGAGTTTTTCTACATTTACATTTCTAAATTTTTGCTGTGTATTAATTTCTTTCTCTTCCTTTCTTCTATAGTCTGTTTCCGTGTTACTGGGGTGTTTGTTTTATGCATGCTGATTCCTTATTTTGTTATATGATGTATGTAGGAGTGAAACCTTGGAGGGGTTGTTGGCCATGAACTTCTCCTCCATGCTTGCTTTAAGAGCATCCATCCCTCCGGCATCACCTAACACCTGCACACAGAATGATTTATTACAGCTTCACATAAAACCCAACCCAAGAGCTGCACACATAAAGGTTTAATACATAACATAAAACTTAGTCTATATCCTTGACTCCAATTGCTCCGGTGCTGTATGAAATTCCGCCGGATGCATGTATGTCCGTTTCCTTCCGCTCTTTGGAATTTTAAACTGGTGGATTTGTGAGGACTATGGTTAACTGCTCCTCAGATCTCTGCAGGGTAAATCCAGACAGCTAGCTAGACTATCTGTCCAATCTGAGTCTTCTCTTGCACGACTATTTTACACCGGCTCCATGCAGAGATTAGTGCCACGCATGAGGATTGTGATTAGTTTAAAGAAATGCCAATAAACCATAGCACGTTTTTCTCCCATCCAGGAATGCTATGTGGAGTAGCCAGACCCACCTCCGCTCCGCAGCGTGTGGATGGTCTGGCAAAGCGAGTCTACATACACACTAAAAACTCCTGGGTTATTTCTTCAACCCAGTTTCTGGGTTATTTGTGTTTTATGTCTCTCTCTCTCTCTCTCTCTCTCTCTCTAATGTATTTTTTGTTGGAGGGGTGTATTTTTTGGAGTTATTATATTATCATGTGTATGTCTTGTACAGTCTGTCATGTCAGTTGTCATGTACATGTATATGTCATTGTATTGTCTGCATGAAACTATCACTCAAAATCCTTCACTTCCAAATCCTGGTACCCACACACAGACGCACACACTCAGTCTCTCTCTCTCTCACACACACACACACACACACACACACACACACACTCATGAGTCATGACAAGGTATGGAAAGAGTAAAAAAAGACGTATAAAATCATTACATCAGATCACATCATATGTGTATAAGTTTAGTTTAGTTTAAGAACAGTAACGATTTTATAATAATAGCCTGTTGATTTTGGTTTGTTTTATTCAAGTAACGTTATAAAATATAAATCCAACATGATATGCGTTGCAAATAGATACCAGCAAAGGACTATGGCAGGCGGAGACAGAAACACATTGAGGAGTGCGATCCATCTGGCACCCCGCCAGCTGGATCTTCACACAGGAATAAAAAAACGAGTTCACCTGTGGCGTAACCCAGACGGCCACACATCGTCTGTTGGTGAGTGGTCTTGACATCGGACCAGCTTATTTTCGCCTCTAAACGACACTTTGGTTCCAGGGGCAGGGAGGCGAGGTAAGCATTTTCATTTTACCGGAAGTTTGTTGCAGAAAATGTGCTTGTTTAAACAGTGCTTCTAGAATAAACTCTCTAACGTTCCATTAACTAACGTAACATAGCTAGCTAGCTAGCTAGCTTATGAAGAGTAACTGACATTTAACTGAATTAACGTTATTTCAGAGTCGTTAATGGAGACATTTCAAGGCTGCATCGTTGTTATCTATCTAGGTCTGTTTGCACATTCAAATTTACGTTACCTAATAAGTTATCGGTTTTCTTTTTTATTAGTCATTGTCATTGTATGCTACATTGGCTGGCTAGCTTGCTAGCTAGATTAATGCATTCTCTTTAATACATCCATGGTTAATGCTACGACAAATGTTAGCACGCTAAAACGTAGCTAACATTGATTTAGCTCGGTTTAAGGAGTTTATGAATAAAACGTTACTAACGATAGCTAATCCACAGACCATTAGAAATGTACGGACATTATTATTATTGGATATTTTAATTTAGAAGTGTAAAAATGGGCGGCAAAAGCTTTTTTCACTGGCAACTGTCACCGTCCTCAGCCTAACGTTACTTTACATTATGTTACGTCTATATTAAAAGACAAACGCCGCCATCTTGCTTGCTGAAAATGAACATGCAGAAAAGGGAGGAAAATTTGTATTCTGCTATCATGTAGCCTATTTTGAATGCTCACGTTTCTATATTGCATGTGTTTTTAATTGTTTGTGTAACGTTATTAAAAGTTATGTATTAAGTACTTTATGTAGTTCCTTTTAAATAAAAAATGTAATGCTGACAAATCGCCAGGTCCCGCCTGGGGCTGCAGTGTACACTCTGATTTATACACAACTCCCTGGAAGTTATCTCTGTAAATTTATTTTTAATGATGAATATACAGAACAAATTTATAGAGTAGAATACACACGCTTTTAAAAGAGGGAATTTTGGACAGCCAAATCTAAAATCTATTGTGTGCCGTTTTTAGGTATAACCTTTAACATAAATCAGGCTTTTGAATGATATATGAACTAATCCCTAATGTAAAAACCTTCAGAATATAGAGAGGAAGGAAACTGGAAAGTCTGGTGTAACGTTATGTAAGTTCGATACATTACAGGTGAATAGGATAATGCATTTTAACAACATGAGACTTCTTCCTTTTTACTGACATTAAGACAATTATTTTCCTGTATTATAATTTTTTCTGAAATTTTTTTGTTTAAATGCAAACACGGCTTTATCTAATGCTAACTTTTGGGCAAATAGACAGGGTAAAATAAACATGTAAATGTGTATCTGTTTTTTTGTAATAGTCTGAAAGAAGACATGCTATGGAAGAAAAATAGCCCTCAGCCTCCTCAGCTGCACACCCCTCAGTCTCAGCAGCATCAGCCTACTCCTCAACACACACAGGAGCAGCTAGACCCTATTGGGTTAGGGTTAGGGTAAAAAGAATAACCCAATTGTCTGGGTTGAAATAACCCAGAAATTAGTTGGTCCCTTTTTAACCCAGGAGTTTTTAGTGTGTAAAACTTAACCCAACAGCTGCACACAGAATGATTTATTACAGCGTCACATAAACCCAAACCCAACACCTGCACACATATATCATATAATCATATATCATATATCATAGATCATAGATCACAGATCATAGAATGATATAATATAGAAGGATTTCATACAACACAACCTCAGGTAAAACCTAATACAAAATAACATAACATGATATACAATATTATACTTTATAATGACATAAAAACCCTATATATATATATATATATAGTAATAATAATCTGAGTCCAGGTGGAGTTACCTGGGCGGTGAGAGCCAGCAGGATGTCCAGACAGTGGATTTTGTCTCCAGGAACCAGCGGCAGATCCATGTGGATCAGTTTGACTGTGTTCGGTTTGGAAATCCTCAGAGGATCCTTCAGAGTGTCGCAGAAATCTGACAGTTTACTGTGGAATACAGGACATTCAGATTAGGATCAACACATCAGAGTCAGATTATAATATCAACCCAGATCAATGCTTTGGCTACATCGCAGTGTAACGTATGCAGACCATTTGGCAGAGCAAATTGTGTGAGTCACAGCAAGATGGTGAGCTTTTATTTGTTTGATTGTTGTTGTTTCATAATTTGTTTGGAGCTGGTGTTGTTTCAAATTCTGTTTCCCCTGTGAGATCTGTTTCGCCTAAACCTGAACCAAACCTTAACCCTAACGCTAACTACGCATTTTAACCAGAGGGACACAGCTGGACGGGGGAACAGCCACCTGGCACAGCACTGTGAAACATCAATGAAGCATCAATCTACTGTCAGCTGTTATCAAAAACACAGTTGACAGGAATCAAGAAATAAAAACAGAAAATCTCAAAACCAAACTGCCTGCATTTCCTGTCTAGCACTTGTTTAATTAAAAAGCAAAGCTGACAGAAAGTTGTTCCAGCCAGATCACTCAAGTCCTCCTCTGCTGTCTGTGTCCCAGTAAGTACAGATGAGAGAGAGACTTCTGTTTTAAACTGTGGAACTCACTGCCTCTGGATGTTATAAAGCTTTCTCAGGATTTGTTTTAAACAAATAAAGACCAGTTTTAAAAAAACTGGAATGATGTTATAGTATTAGTTTACAAGTGTAAATCATTGTTTTTTATATCATCGCTATCCTAGTATGGAGGACTGGTTGCTTTTTAAACCTGGTGTTTATTTTATTTGGTTGTTTTATTTGTTAATTTTTAACATTTATTTAATTTTTGTTGTAATTTTTAGTGTTGCTTAATCTTTTCTATCGTTTGTTTTTCTCATCAGTCTTTTAATCTAGTTCTGTAAAGACTCTGGGCTGCATGTTTTCATGAAAGGTCTTCATAAATAAAGTTGCATTGAGAAAGTAATCCCTGGAATCACCTGTACTGGATGAACTGTGAAGCGTCAGGGTCGAACTTCTCCCAGGTTTCATAAAACATCTCAAAGTCATCCTCGCACAGCGGATCGCTGCTCTCCTCCGTCGCCACGTTGAAGTTCTCTAGGATGATGGCGATATACATGTTGACCACCACGAGGAAGGACATGATGATGTAGGTGGTAAAGAAGACGATGCCAATCCCTGGGCTGCCGCAGTCGCCCCGCACCGCAGAGCCTGGGTTCTCCAGGTTGGGGTCGCAGTCTGGCGGCGTGTTCATGATGGGGCTCAGCAGCCCATCCCAACCGGCCGACGTGGTGATCGTAAAAAGACAGATCATGCTGTTCCCAAACGTCTCAAAGTTAAACATGTCGTCGATCATCGCCTCCTTACGCACGTAGGCGAAGTTGGACATGCCGAAAATGGAGAAGATGAACATGATGAGGAAGAGTAGCAGGCCGATGTTGAAGAGCGCAGGAAGTGACATCATCAGGGCAAACAGCAGTGTCCGGATCCCCTTGGCTCCACGGATGAGACGAAGGACCCGGCCGATACGAGCCAGTCGGATCACACGGAAGAGCGTGGGCGAGACAAAATACTTCTCTATGATGTCAGCGAGAAGCAGGCCTGAAGGGAAGGAAGGAAGGAAGGAAGGAAGGAAGGAAGGAAGGAAGGAATTACACAAAAAAGAAACCCAGATATATCTAGTGCTGGGATGATATGCTTTTGTCCAGATTCGATTCTAAATGCCAATATTCTCCCATCCAGGAATGCTGTGTGGACCAGACCTTGCTCTGCAGCGCTGTGGAGGTAACACTGGACATGTGAGACTAGGGTTTTGGTTAGACGAGATGCTGACTGACCTAAGATGGACAGGAAGGGTTAGTTAGGGTTGGGTTTGGGTTAGACGAGCCGGTAACTGACCTACGATGGACAGGATGACGACCACAAAGTCGAAGATGTTCCAGCCGACAGAGAAGTAGTGCTGGCGGAGCGCCGCAATCTTCAGCGTGCACTCTCCGGTGAAGATGACGATGAAGACCAGGTTGATCCAGTACAGGATCAAGACTTTGTCCTCGCTCTGCTCGTCCGTCTCCACCATCATTGTCACCATGTTGAGACAGATCAACACCATGATGAAGATATCAAACACCTGCGTGGTCACCAGGTCGAACACCAGAGCCTGGAACTTATTCTGCAGAAGCAGAAGAAACAAAAGATGTTCAAATCCTCAGAGCCTGGAACTTATTCTACAGAAGAAGAAGAAACAACAGTTAGAGATGATCTTTAGTTAGACTGAACCTTTAGTTAGAGGTGATCTCTGACTAAACCTACTGTACCTCAGGTCGTGGAACAGGTTTCTGAGGTTTCTTGGAGCCCAGTTTCTTCATGGCGTTGTAATATTTCTTCTGCTCCTCCGTCATGAAAATATCTTTTCCTCCCAAGTAAAGATACAATACATAACAGTTAACTCAGTGACAGAAAAATAGATTTATCTCTACTTTTAAACTAAACTAATCTTAACAACAGTTACCTCACTAGCCATGTTTCCATCCACACAAGTATTTCTGCAAATTAAGTAATATTAAATAAAAAACACCTCATGAAAAAACAATACAATTTGATTGAATTTCATGAACATCGACACAAAGTTTATACGTTCAATCTCGTTGAATTTTCTCTTAACAGCATATGCGATAAACGCTGACGGAAATATTTTATTTGCCGAATAAATAATTAATTACATTTTTTAATTAGACGGAATGACCCAATTCAGGAAAATGTATGGAAACACCTTAAGGGCCCTATATTGCACCCAGCGCAATTAACTTTCTACACTGACGCATGTATCATTCCTATTTTGCACCTGACGCATAGCAGACTTTTCCCTCCACAGACACACGTTGGTAAATTAGGGAATGAATTTGCGCTCCCGTGGGCGGTTCAGCGAAAAGAGGAGGCGTGTTCAGGCACAAACATTCCATGGTGCTATTTTACAGTTTCAGAAAACAATTCCGCCACAGACCAGGAAAAACCTAGTCTAAAGTCAGTGGCGCATTATTCAGATGCTATTTTAGGGGCACATGCTTGGCCGTAATGTAGCGTGTGCACAACACGGACGCAGCAGTTCCCATTTTTGCAAACCATACATAATTACAAGGAAAAATATTACTGAAAATGCGCTTCAGGTGTTTGGATAGGTCAGGAGGCACTTTACAGTACAGTCCTCAAAAAGTTGCAGCATTCTTTGTGGCTTGTTGTGTTTTACACAACATTTCCATGAATCACGGATGTGTTGATGACATAAATGAGGAAATATTAGAGGACTTAAGGAGACGTGATGTTGAACTACGGCGGGATTGGACACTTGAGGGTCTGGGAGTGGCAATTCGCGATGTGTTCCTGGTGGAGCGGGTGGACGGAGATGGAGTGGGGGGAGGAGGAAGGAGCACAACAGGAGCAGGTGGTGTGTTTGGAGGCCCACGCTCCATGGCTACAGCAATCCTCTCCAGACTTGAGGAGATGCGCCCGAGAGGTCGCAGAAACATCGCCACCCGGTCAAGACGGGCCTTTATTATTTTGCCGCATCCTGGACAGCTCCCGCTGGTGTGTGCCAGGCAAATCTGCCATCATAATAACAACGGGAACAAGCGCGCCTGCTCTTAAAGGGAATGTGAGATGACGCTCTGATTGGTTTATTGCACGTTACGCCCAAACCACACCTAGCTACTTCAGACCAACCCATTTTAGATTTGCGTTGGGCGCAAAACTCATTAACCCACAAAGCTACTTGTGTTTCGCGTTTGATACTTGCACTTCAGATCGTTAAAATAGGGCCTTAAATGTCTCAAATCTATTCAACATACCAATTTAACAGAAAAACAGCATGTGACGTCATTATGCAGGTTTTTATTCGCTTTAAAGCCGTTGGATGGAAACATTCACCGGTGTTATTCACATGAATGATTTTAGAACTTCAGATAATTTGATTGACAAGTGGAGGGAAACATAGCTACTGACACAGAGAAACAGATTCATCTCTTCGTTTAAACTAACGTCAGCGAGCAGAAACTTATCTTTGATTTCTGCTGGTTGAAGTTGTCGATGATAACTCCGATGAAGAGGTTGAGAGTGAAGAAGGAACCAAAGATGATGAAGATGACAAAGTAAATGTACATGTAGAGATTGGCCTCGTACATCGGCTGGGACTCCACCTAAAAAATCAGAAATGTGAGGTAAAGGTCTGACTGATGGGACAATCTGCTTCACTATCAGTATGAGTATCTGTTACTGTACCAGTGGGTTATTATAGTAAACTAAAACTAAAATAAGCAATAAAAAGGGTTTTTAGTAAACTGAAACTGTATCTGCAGGTTAAAAAACTAATACAAATTAAATGAACCATTTCAGTTTATATTTAAAAGCCCTAACCCTAAATATACAAAAACTGAAACTAAACTAAAACAAAAACTTTGAAAATTAACTTAAACTAAACTAAAATCAAAAGTAATTAAAAATGCTAAACTATTATAACCTTGGTAGTACCAGTGTACATAGTAAAACATTTAGTCAGTGCACTGACATCTGTGGAGTCCACCGCTGCGTACATGATGTCCATCCAGCCTTTAAACGTGGCCTGAAACAGATAAACAAGTTTAAATAGAAAGTCCAGTCGTCTGCATACAGTGAAACAATGAGAGTACAGACTCAGCTCAGATCAACTCTACAGGCTAAATCTAAAATCAGGAAAGTTAAACTCAAACGTGATGATTTAAGCTTTATTTTAGCAGGAATATTCCCGTTGAGATTCAGAATTTTTTTTTAATGCGAGTTTCACACAAAGAAGACTAAAAACTAAACAGCAACTGACATCCAACAATGAATGATCAGTGTTCAGTAACTGGACAAACAGTCCTTAATCCTGTTTTTATAATCTCCATGCTAAACATCCCTTAGGACGGTCTGAATTTAGATTCACAGGAAATCTTGTCGGAATGGATTTACCATATCTCAGTAAAGCAACCCCCCTCCAAACCCTTAGAGGATATGGGTGGTATGTTCCCCCCCTCTAATCTGACCCACAGAACGTGACGTAGCTCCGTTTGTTCCCTAAAGTAAAAAAACGGGACATGAACCCTGGTCTCCTGGGTGAAAGTCCTGTGTTTGTTTGACCCATCCATCCCCCCAACCTGCCTCCTTGGTGCTCTTATACTTCCTCACCTTACTTCCTGCTTTGCGCCCGTCATTACTACGGCCACGAGAGGGCGCCACCACTAGGAATCTAAATATAGGTCAGCATTGCTGTTTGAGCTGTTGGACAGCCTCAGTGAAGTCCCGTTTGTTGAGTGTTCAGACTCACCACCTGCAGCAGCGACAGGTATCCCATCCCCACGTTGTCGTAGTTGACCTTTACGTTCTTCCAGCGAACCCCGCTGAAGTTTGCCTCGATCAGAGCAAAACACTCACTCCTGTTGTTGACGTCTTCAGGGAGAAACATCTCCTCAGATGTCTCATTAAAACAGTAATAAAACTTTCCTGCAAACAGATTCACTCCCATGATACTGAAGATCAGCCAGAATATCAGACACACCAGCAGCACGTTGAATATGGATGGGATCGCTCCGACCAGCGCGTTCACTACTACCTGCAGACCGACAGACCGGTACAGAGGGAGAGACAGAAAGTCAGACAGACAGAGAGACATGTGGGAAGGGAGACAGGTTGATAAGTAAAGGTCCTCACACACTCTGGAAAGTTGTGCATGTTAAAATATAACTACGACCTCACGTTGTGTTATTCAAGTTTACACACTGACTCCAAAAGATTCGTCCGTCATGAAAAAAAATCTTAACGGTTTCAATTTTCAAGGGATAAAATGAGGGATTAGGAGAGAAAGGCAGAGCGCCAGCAGTGTAACATTTTGTATTATTTTGCAAAATGTTTCGCAACGGATTCATTAATATCCATAGGACTCAGTGTGTAAAGTCCTAAAGGGTTAATGAAAGACGAGCAGTCCATTATCAGGAATTATACTATGGTCTGGGTGAATACTCGATTCTGATTGGCTGCAGGGTTTCCATAAAAAAGTGATGTAGGACACCTATTAAAGGAGTTTCGGTGAAACTGTCTGTTTACTGTTCTAAATGAATGCGCTACATTAAACAAAAAGGAAATGTGAATCTGTTATTTCCAACTCATCCTCTGAACACCACAGGATGGTGCTAACACACACACTGTAAGAAGTAAGTTTTAGTGCCCCTCTGAACTGACTTTGTTTCACAGCGAATAACGTTTTCTCACATCCGTTCACAGTTCAGGTTGCTACTTCAGGCTGTGGCCGACAGTAACATTATAGGACCTTATAGGATGGAAATGATTATTCCAGGTATTAGTCAAACCGTCAGGCATAACCAGGGAAACAGAGTTATTGTTTGTAAAAACTTCAGATTTCTATTCTAAAACTAATTAAAATATAAACTAATGATTTAAAAATATGTTATTTGGCAAGTGACCATGGTATAAGCGGGTTAATGCCCCTCGAGATGTCCATTGTCAGGTATTAATGGACTTCTGCACGTCGGCCGGTTCACGTCTCACCGTCGTCCATTAATACCTGACAATGGACATCTCGTCGGGCATTAAACCTTACTTAATGGATTCTTTCGGACAGAAAAAAATTCTCATTTTTGAAATGTTACAAAGGTGAAGACAGGTAACCTTCTGCCAGACCTGTCTGTCTGTCATTGTTTAAAGTGCATGTCTCACCCTCATTCCCTCAAAGCGAGACAGGGCCCTCAGTGGCCTCAGAGCTCTCAGTGTCCTCAGAGACTTGATGGCTCCTAGCTCAGAGTATCCCAGGATGTTTGCTGTCAGTGACACCAGAGACACCTGGAAGGACAGGACATCACATTACCTGGCTTTTTAGGTGTTCTGATCCATGATAAACTCTCTTCTGGAGAGAACAGATTGGGTTTGTCTACAATAAGGACAAACCACCAATATCCTCAGAGGGTTTGGAGGGGGGGGGGGCAAACCACCAATATCCTCAGAGGGTTTGGAGTGGGGGGGGCAAATACCCATATCCTCAAAGGGTTTGAAGGCTGGTTGACTGAAAGAAACAGGTTGTAAAGTTCTTACGTCTACGATGAGGAAGTCAAGCCAGCACCAGGCGTTGGTGAAGTATGTCTTGAACCCGTAGGCAACCCACTTCAGAGCCATCTCCACCACGAACACATAGGTGAACACCTGGTCTGCGTACTCCAGAACCATCTTTATAACGCGGCGCTGCTCCAGGTAGATGTCCTCAAACGCCTGTTCACAGGGAGGGTGGTATTTATGCGGGGTATTTATGCTAAGTTACCATCTGGTCTTTGTCATTACCTTTCATCGTAACGTTAGGATTAATAAATGTTGTGTCATGGTGTTAAAATGTTTGAGTCGGTTCAGGATCATCTCACCTGCTTAACATCTGGCTGTGGTGTTAGTTATCAGAATGTCAGCCATGTTTGTAGTCCACTTACAGCCATGTTAATAGCCCTGCTGTCGGCCATGTTGTCTCCACAGGTTAGTATTCACACTGCACACATTCCTGAGAACCAGGTCAGAACTGAGCTGCTCAGTCACGTGATCACATCAAACAAACTAACAGCATCCGAAAGACTGAGCAGCCATCAGACAATGTGCAGCAAAGCAAATAAAATGCAGCAACACTGAACTTGGCGTTAAAATGGTCAGGTATTGATCAATCATCTATAGTAATGTGCAATAATATTTACCAGTGCTCCACTGCTCATCAGGATCATGAAAATGATGAAGCTCTCAAAGTAGTTGTGTTCTACAATGCAGAAGCAGGTTCTCCTGATGTTAGACCAGACCTTCCCTCTGCCCTGGGACGTGTCTACGTCTAGGAACGGACAGTGGCGGTACCAGTCTGAAATAAAAATACAACAAAGGTTTGATTTCAATCCGACAGTTACATTACAACTTCCATCTGTGATCGTCTGTGAGTCTGTTTGTCTGGTTATGTTTCTCTCTGCTGTCCTCAGCTCAGTCTTCATCTTAAATAAAATCTGTCTGAACTTCAGACAAATATCTGAATCACTCATATCCTGCTCCAACATTGATAGTTACAGCCGTAATATGCAACAGTTCATATTTCATGTTCCATGTCCGCTGTAGTTTAGGTTCTCTGTCAGATGAGCAGAACAGTGTTCATGACAGTGCATTTGTTTTCAAACCACAACCATAGCATATAATCTGATGAAAATGTCCGGATGTCAGCGCCATTAGGAAAGAAAATAAAGATGACTTTATTAGATGATTTAACATACAATAAATAAGAGTTAGCTAGTGAGCACGTTTAGATCTGCAGTAACTGGCCGTCACAGAGAGACTCATCACGGTTTTTATTAATCACTGATTGGTTCCTTCTCTTAAATAGGTTTACACAAAGAGGTCCACATCTCTGAAGTTATTTTACAATTACGGTCTGTAAATGTGTGTGTGTGTGTGTGTGTGTGTGTGTGTGTGTGTGTGTGTGTGTGTGTGTGTGTGTGTGTGTGTGCGTACTGTCACTGTAGCAGTCCACAGGTGTGTTTGGATCATCTTCATCATCTTCACCCTCCTGAATGTCAGGAAGTTTCTGGACGGTGCTGCAGACCGACGACCCATCACACTGAACACAGAAACATTTTACAGTTTACACTCAGGTTCACATTTGATTGTAACACCTGAATGTCTCACTGGCAGATTTTAAACTTCCATCTGTGATCGTCTGTGAGTCTGTTTGTCTGGTTATGTTTCTCTCTGCTGTCCTCAGCTCAGTCTTCATCTTAAATAAAATCTGTCTGAACTTCAGACAAACACTTCAGTTTTATAGAAAAGGGTTTTTACTTTGGAGAGTTTTTCTTCATTTTCTTCATCCACTTCGTCCTCTTCATCTTCATCGTTGTCCGGCGTCTCGAAGTCCGACTCGGCCTCGGCGATGGGGACCCTCAGGCGGCCAACGTCGTGGTTGTTGCCATGGTTACAGTCGAGGGACTTAACCTCTGACCCCTGCTGATCTAAGGTCACAGCGGTCAAAACCAAACAATCCTTTGTTGTCCTGTCGTCTTCCTCACCATGGACCACTGACGATGATATCCACAAACAAAAAATCAGTAAATCACAAAATCAATCTGTGATGTAAACAAACACAAACCAGTCTAATGAATATTTCATTAGAAAAATAAGAAATAGTACCAAAGAAAACATTAGTTTCATACAGTACATAAATAAATAAATAAAGTATTTAGTTAGATACATGAGGAAGTAAATGAATCTTTAGTTAGATAAAATTGTCCGTAGTTATATAAATAAGTAAATGAATAGAGTCTGTAGTTCCAGGTCTACCGGTGTGTTCTGGGTCCAAGTGGTTCTTCTTTCCCGTTAAAGTCCAGATTTGTTGGAGGATCCAGGTCTTGGTCCAAGCCACGGCCATGTTGATCCTGTTTATGGCGATCTGCAGGTTGTTTTCTCCTTCTTCTTCTGGAGCCGCAAGATTATCTCCACTAAATGAGCTCAGCAACAAGGCCAGGAACAGATTCAAGACCTGAAACAAGACCAGGAATACATTCAGGACCTGAAACAAAGTCAGGAACAGATTCAGGACCTGAAACAAGGCCAGGAACAGATTGATAACCTGAAACAAGACCAGGAACCTCACCCTAAAGTGACAAAAATTATGGACCCCAGACCTGGATCTGTGTGGACTCTGTATCTACAGCTGGACTCTGGAGGATTGCGGACTGACTGAACCTGGCTCAAAGCCTGGTTTAGGGCCTGGGTTTGGGTTAGTATCTGTGTGCCTGCAGACACTCACCAGCATGTTCCTGACAGAATGAACCTGGCTCAGAATCTGGGTTAGGGTCTGGGCTATGGTTAGTATCTGTGTGCCTGCAGAGACTCACAACCATGTTCCCGATGACCATGACCATCATAAAGACGATCAGACACATGGTCTGGCCGGCGACCTCCATGCAGTCCCACATGGTCTCGATCCACTCCCCACACAGCACTCTGAAGATGATGAGGAAGGCGTGGAAGAAGTCGATCATGTGCCAGCGGGGGTGCTTGCAGTCGAGCGAGATACGGCAGACACAGTCTTTGTAGTTCTTCCCAAACAGCTGCATGCCGACCACGGCAAAGATGAAGACGATGATGGCCAGCACCAGCGTCAGGTTCCCCAGAGCGCCCACCGACTTCCCAATGATCCTTATCAGCATGTTGAGGGTCGGCCACGACTTGGCCAGCTTAAACACTCGCATCTGAGAGAGAGACAGGCAGAGAGAGAGAGAGACACAGGTAGGGAGACAGGTACGGAGACAGGTAGGGAGAGAGACAGACAGACAAGCAATGTCTTGTCATGCTAATAAAATTAATATTAAAATTAACAGACAGACAGTCAGACAGACAAACAGACAGACAGACAGACACACAGACAGACAGAGAGACAGGCAGACAGACAGACAAACAGACCAGTCTGAAGGAGCGCAGCACCGACAGGCCCTCAACGTTTGCCAGTCCGAGCTCCACCAGACTCATGGTGACGATGATGCTGTCGAAGATGTTCCAGCCCACCTGCAACCATGGCAACAGAAAAACCACAGACACACATTACCATGCTGTCATTGTCATCACTGAGCTGGTTTTAAACAGGAAAGAGAGAAAGAAGAAACGTCATGATGACAGACTTAAGTGTTAACGTCCGTCCCGTCTGTGTTGTTTCACCTCTGAGTAAAAAGGCTTCACAGAACTTGTTGACTGATATAATCTAAATGTACGTGCTTGATTTCCTTGTTAATGGCTCCGTCCAGCAGCTGCATCACGTTAAAACTCATCTCCAGACAGCTGCTACATCGTCATACATGATCAAACAGAGCAGACACATAAATCTCTGAAAGTCTGTAACGTAATGGGCTCTCTCACTCAGCAACACTGCAGCTCCCAGTCTGTGTTTTTATACCAGGATTATGTCTTACTAACGGGGTTTAATCTCCAAACTAATGCAGGACGCCTCAACACAGATAAAACTGGCTAACGTTAGCTAAACAAAGTGCAAATGCACTTCAATTCGGTTCATTAAAGAGCAAAGTAACAAGTACAGGACCGGTAAGTGACAGAGGTCCAGATTCATTAGGCATGAAAGGTTTGGTGATCAGTGCCCCCTAAGGAAACATTCTGGAGAGAGTTAGCTAACATTAGCCCTCCTGAATATTATTAAATATCATCAACACTTTGATGTTGGTTATAGATAACAAAGATGCTCTATTACACTCAGATACAGAAAGCTGCAGGCTTGACATCGATGACGTATGTGATGAGTCATGACTGTTCCTTCCTTCTTCCAAACAAACAGGAAGTCTGACCTGGAAGTAGTAGTATGGGTCCATGGCCAGAAGTTTGAGGACCATCTCAGCTGTGAAGATCCCTGTGAAGACCTGAGAGGGTCAGAGGTCAGAGGTCAGGGGTCAGAGTTACATTTACTCCATTACATTACTTTAGTCACATCTTTGAGTTATTTCATCTCAAACCATCAAGACAGTGCCTGTTCACTTCTTCACCTTTTTTACTTTAGAAGTGTGTGTTAGTGTGTGTATCATTGTGTGTGTCTGTGTGTGTGTGTGTGTGTGTGTATCATTGTGTGTGTTAGTGTGTGTGTATCGTGTGTGTGTTAGTGTGTGTGTATCGTGTGTGTGTTAGTGTGTGTGTATCGTGTGTGTGTTAGTGTGTGTGTATCATTGTGTGTGTGTTAGTGTGTGTGTATCATTGTGTGTGTGTGTGTGTGTGTGTGTTGTGTGTGTGTTAGTGTGTGTGTGTGTGTGTGTGTGTGTGTGTGTGTTATTGTGTGTGTATCATTGTGTGTGTGTGTGTGTGTGTATCATTGCGTGTGTATCATTGTGTGTGTGTTAGTGTGTGTGTTAGTGTGTGTGTGTATCATTGTGTGTGTGTGTGTGTGTGTGTGTGTGTGTGTTAGTGTGTGTGTATCATTGTGTGTGTGTGTGTGTTTGTGTGTGTGTTAGTGTGTGTGTATCATTGTGTGTGTGTGTGTGTGTGTGTGTGTGTGTGTGTGTGTGTGTGAGTGTGTGTGTATCATTGTGTGTGTGTTAGTGTGTGTGTATCATTGGTGTGTATCATTGTGTGTGTGTTAGTGTGTGTGTGTGTGTATCATTGTGTGTGTATCAGTGTGTGTGTGTGTGTGTGTGTGTATCATTGTGTGTGTGTGTGTGTGTGCGTGTGTGTGTTGTTTTTAGTGGATAAATTGTACTCAAACAATTAGTAGTTTCAACTGAACACATTACACAAGAAAGAATATCTATTGATTGGAGATGTTTAGTAGACACAGAAACTACATTGTTGAGGTTTACCAAAAATATTAATGTGTGTTCAATTGTGAGACGTGTCCTGCGAGGGTGAAACGGCTGTCATGACAATAGCATGATGGTGAAACTTTCTTAAAAAGTGATAAACATGAATGTAGGCTGAACTGATGGAGCTGTCCCGTCTGTGTCTGTCTTTGTCTTACATGTGTATTTTGTCATTATTATATGAGTTGTGTTATGAAATGATATTGTGTGTGTTTAGTTTCTGTCTTATCATTTCCTATTTCTGTATTGTCTACAATGCATTGTAATGTTCGTATTAATTATTGCATAGTCCCATTAAGAGAGTTGTAAGGACATAAAGGAAGAATAGGATCCTAAATAAACAGACAAAAATAACTAATTTAATTCTACTTGAGTACATGTTTTACAAAGTAACAGTACTTTTACTCTGTCTGCTCTCTCATCGGCTCATCCTGAAGGTCCGTTCTGACACTAAGTCTGCCTCTCTCACCACCAGATGGCAGTAATGTTCCACTAGTTACATACTGCAGTGTTTAAATCTAGACTAGCGTTGGAGTCCACTGGTATATTTTGCATGTTTGTTGAAAAATACAGAGAAACAGGAGATAAAGGTTATTTAAAAATCAAGAGACGGTCAGTTATGTATTACATACCTGAGTTATGTCTTGTTTATCATTGACTTAAACATTTTGTTTTTAACAGAGGTCTCTCTCTGTGTGTGATGATGGACACACCTCCAACACAGCAGTGGATCATTATGTAATCATGATTTGTATTTAAGCAATGTGTCACTTTACTAACACGTTTCTCGAGAAAGGTCCTTCATCGTTGTTTTAATTTGGTTAATTTTGCGCATATTGTTCAAGTTTGAGTGATATTAATGCTGCTCTCATGTCAGTGACTGTGCCGTTCTCCCTAAACTCAATGACTTCAGCCATCATCTCAGTTTAATTCAGTTGTTTTGATTTATATGCATTCGAAAGGTTTAATTCAGTAGTTTGTTTAAGAATCTGTTTTTATTTCATTCGTCACTCTTTTCCTTCTTAATACACACAGCCAACGCTTTGTTATTCCAATATCATCTGTCTTTTTAATCATTCAGTCACTTTGTTCCCGTTATCACATGATTTTGATTTCAGTATGATATTCCGACACTTTATTTTCACTTGCCGTCGAGTTTATCCGTATAACTTTGAAAACCGAGCCTCACTTTTAAAGTCTTTGACTTTCCGTGCAGCGCTGAGCTATTTTAAACATGCAAAGTCAAATGTCGACCTAACAAATAAACCAAATGCAGATTGTGCGTGAGGGAATTTTCTTTCTTTTTGTAATAGATTGATGAGGGAATGAATTCCCTGCACCACAAAGAAGACAAAGCAAGTGGTGCTTGTTTCTTTCTACTCATCTAGTGACCCTGGGCGACGTGTAAAGAACAGGAGACTCCACTGGGCCAATAGAAACTTTTGCTCATCACTTACCAGATTTCCGATGCTCAGGAGCTCCTCGAACTCCTCTGTCATTGGATAATGCTCCATGGCCATGAAGACGGTGTTGAGGACGATGCAGATGGTGATACCGAGGTCAACGAATGGGTCCATAACAATGGTGTAGAGCCACGGTTTGAGCCACCGCCAACAGCCGCAGCAGTTCCACTTCAGGAAGATGTCAGCGAAGGCGTACCAACACGGAGGACACAGCCTCTGGTCGTCAGCAAACTCTGAAACACACAGCAGGTTAGTCATGTCAGTTTTATTTACACAGCGCTGAATCCCAACAGAAGTTATCACTTTGTACAGTGTGTAAAACTCCATTTTTGATTGGCTGTGAGAACCTGTGGGTGTCATGTGATATAATGTCTTCATTGTCTTTATTGTCTTTGTGTGTTTACCTTCCATGGCAGTATGTTCTTGCTCGTGTTTGTTTGTGTCTGCAGATGAATCCTGTTTTTCTAAGAGCTCCGCTCTGCAGGCCGCCTGCTGTAACAGCGAGAATAAAAGCTTCTGATTGGACCTGTAAAATGTAAAGATGTTGATGTTGTTGGTTGTGTCGTCTAATGGATCAAACCTCCTCCTGTCTCTTCTTCAGCAGCTCCAGGATCTGAGTGTACTCTTCCTCCTTCTGTTTGGCCTCGGCTATGTTGGCCTCGTTCTGCTCGGCGTACGCCATGGCAACCACGGCCAGGATGAGGTTAATGAGGTAGAATGAGCCAAGGAAGATGATGATCACAAAGAAGATCATATAGGTTTTACCTGCTGCTCGCAGCGTCTGCAGACAGGCAGACAGAAAGGTGAGAGACAGACTATCAATATTTGGAGCGTCTTTTTGAAATAGTCTTTCTACTTTCTGTCAGCCTTGTTCCTTGGCCTGACAAATCTGCCTGAGTTTATCTGTGAACCAGGGCTTATCTGCATTGAATAAGACATCAGACAGAACTAAACTGTCTGAGAGGAAACCTGCTCTCATTTACCTGCTCATGTCAATTATTACCCTGTCTAAACTGTATGAAGTTGGTCCCTCCCACTAACCCTGTCACTTAGAGAACAAACTTAATCCAACAACAAAACATAGCTATTAACTTTTCTAAGAAACAGCTGATGGAGGAAGAATGTTGAGTGCTTATCATCTACTGAAAAAAGTTAATCTGAAACACTGATAAATGACCCAAGCCAGAGAGCAGTGAGGCCACGTCCATTACTGACCAGCTGAAAAAGGTTTTCCCAGAAGTCCTGGGTCATCAGTCTGAACAGAGCCAGAAACGCCCAACCAAACGAGTCGTAGCTGGTGTAGCCGTAGTTTGGGTTTCTCCCCGCCTTCAGACAGACGTAACCCTCTGGACAGACCCTGAACACATCATATCATCAGTATTATTTAGAGTTTAATCATGGTCATTATAATTTTGGTGTTATTACAAGAGGAAGTGTTGTGAACGTACCCGGCGTCCGAACTGTTCCCACACAGCAGAGCATCCAGTTGACCAGGCAGGAAGTAGAAGTTCTCTACAGACAGACAGACAGACAGAGAAAGAGAGACAGACAGAGGTATTAGTCACATTTCACTTGATTATTTGTCACATCACAACGTGTTTGGGCACAGAGGCTTCATCAGAGCTTGAAGTACACGGATTGAGTTTGGTAACATACACAATGGCAGTTAAAAGCTTCATTCAGTAACCAATCACTATTCTAGATACAGGAACCAATCATAAATAATAATAAATAAATAAATAAAAAGTATTTAGTTAAATCTGATGTGAAGCCGCCCTGAGGAGGGATCCATCTGCAGCAAGGGTCAAAGGTCAGGCGCTGTCATATGCTGAACACATTTTAAACCCCCTGAGGAACATTCATAATTTCTGATACTGGGCTGTGTTAATAAAATGAATACTGACTTTACTTGACTTGTCTAGTAGTAGTATTTGAACCTTCCACAGGTCAGCGATAAGCAGGTCCAAATGCAGAATTCAGTAGGATTTCCCGCAGATTTGACACACATCCATGTCCCAGTAATACTGGTTACTAACCTAGCTCTGGGGAGCTTATTTCCCAGAGTCCTTATGTTTTCTTGCCTCGCAGTATTCCTTGGATTGGGGTGGCACCTAAATCCTGATTGCAGCTGCTGCCATGGTCCTGCTCGACGCCCTGCTATGCCCCGCAAGGCCCCGCAAGGCCCCGCTACGCCCCGCTAGGCCCTGTTATGCTCCGCTATTCCCTGCAACGCCCCGCAACGCCCCCGCAACGCTACGCTACGACTTACTCGATCTGTAAAGTATTTTGAGATAACTCCTGTTACGATTTGATACTATAAATAAAATGTTATTGAATTAACAAACAGCGAACATCTTCATACCTGGGTTGTTGATGTACTCATTGTAATCGAAGTCACCGCTTCCTGTCCTGTTGCTGTAGGTGTCATTGCCATGGTAACCGGTGTCAAGGTCAATGTCAGATGTGTGGTTGCTAGGCAACGGTGGTGGTATCAGGACACATTTTTGCCGCAGGTTTCCCATGAAGAGCTGCAGACCAATCAGAGCGAAGACGCAGAGGCAGAACACGGTCAGAATCATGACATCAGCCAGCTTCTTCACCGATTGGATCAGAGCTCCGACAATCGTCTTCAGACCTGGGGAGGGGGGGGCACATTACAGACTGTTCTCATGAACCATTTTTACACATGGCTGTGAAATGGAAAAACACAAGACTTTCACTCAGGAAACAGGTGTTCATGTCCCAGGAGTGTTTTAATCCAAACCACCTTAACTAGTTGCTTTGGTGTCTAAACTTAACTGTCCTCGCTTCATGCTGCTCACTTTTTGTCAGCTAAACTCAACTGTAACGGCCTCTGTAAGGACCGTCACCTGTCCATGGTGCTCTGTACCCTGCTCACCGCCACCTTTTCTCCACACTGGAGGAAGGCAAGACAAGCAGAGGAAAGGAAATGAAAAAGAAAAGATAAAGTACGAGAGATAAGTTGTCAGTGACAGGATGCAGCTGGTGGTAGTTTCCTTGGTTGAACTCGCTCCAGGTGGCATTATGATTAATCTTCTCATTGAAAGTGTGAGAGCTTATGTTATACATTTTTTGCTCATTTGTGCAGCCAAAGCTACATTGCTTAAATATAAGGGGGGGGTAAGGAAAGGATTTATGTCTGTCAGTTTGTATAGGTTACACACACACACACACACACTCACACACACTGACCTGGGATGACTGTGATGGTCTTCAGAGCTCGAAGAACTCTGAACGTTCTCAGCACAGAAACATTTCCCAAATCTATAAACTCTGTCAGGTATCTGAAACAGAAGGACATCAAAAACATCATCATCATCATTATCATTATCAACACAGTCATGTGACACAAAACTAAAATACCAAACCAGACAACTTCCAGATTAAAAAGTGAATATTAAAGAAAATAAGGTATGTATGTAACAGGACAAATAAAATAATTAAAGTATGTGCATTCTTGTGTATGTTGGGTGTGTTGTGAGTTTTACGCCATGCTGATGACCATGAAGTCCAGCCAGTTCCAGGGGTCTTTGAGAAAGGTGAACCCACCGACACAGAATCCTCTCGACACAACTTTGATCGTTGCTTCAAACGTGTAGATGAATGTAAAAACGTACCTGTACGAGAAGAAGACTGAACATTCATTTCATTTATTTACAAAGAAGAGATTGTTATTGGGTGTGTTAGTGTGTGTGTGTGTGTTTATTGTCTCATTGTTTATGTGTGTCTGTGTGTGTGTATCATCGTGTGTGTGTGTGTGTTAGTATCATTATGTGTGTTTGTGTGTGTGTGTGTTAGTGTGTGTTAGTGTGTGTGTGTTTATTGTCTCATTGTTTATGTGTGTGTGTGTGTGTGTTAGTGTGTGTGTATCATTGTGTGTGTGTGTGTGTGTGTGTGTTAGTGTGTGTGTGTATCATTATGTGTGTGTTAGTGTGTGTGTGTATCATTGTGTGTTAGTGTGTGTGTTAGTGTGTGTGTGTATCATTGTGTGTGTGTTAGTGTGTGTGTGTGTATCATTGTGTGTGTGTGTGTGTGTGTTAGTGTGTGTGTGTGTGTGTATCATCGTGTGTGTGTGTGTGTGTGTGTGTGTTAGTGTGTGTGTGTTTATTGTCTCATTGTTTATGTGTGTCAGTGTGTGTGTGTGTGTGTGTATCATTGTGTGTGTATCATTGTGTGTGTGTGTGTGTTTGTGTGTGTGTGTGTTTGTGTGTGTGTGTTTATTGTCTCATTGTTCATGTGTGTCAGTGTGTGTGTATCATCGTGTGTGTGTATCATTGTGTGTGTGTGTGTGTGTGTGTGTGTGTGTGTGTGTGTGTGTGTGTGTTTGTGTGTGTGTTAGTGTGTGTGTGTGTGTGTGTATCATTGTGTCATTGTGTGTGTGTGTGTGTGTGTTAGTGTGTGTGTTGCGTGTGTATCATTGTGTGTGTGTGTGTGTGTGTTTATTGTCTCATTGTTTATGTGTGTCAATGTGTGTGTTAGTGTGTGTTTATCATTGTGTGTGTGTGTGTGTGTGTGTGTTAGTGTGTGTGTGTTTATTGTCTCATCGTGTGTGTGTATGTGTGTGTGTGTGTTAGTGTATCATTGTGTGTGCATTAGTGTGTGTGTGTGTGTGTTTATTGTCTCATTGTTTATGTGTGTCTGTGTGTGTATCATCGTGTGTGTGTGTGTTAGTATCATTATGTGTGTGTGTGTGTGTGTATCATTGTTAGTGTGTGTGTATCATTGTGTGTGTATGTATCATTGTGTGTGTGTGTGTGTGTGTGTTAGTGTGTGTGTATCATTGTGTGTGTGTTAGTGTGTGTGTGGGTATCATTGTGTGTGTGTGTGTGTGTGTGTGTGTATCATGTGTGTGTATCATTGTGTGTGTGTGTGTGTTAGTGTGTGTGTGTGTGTGTGTTTATTGTCTCATTGTTTATGTGTGTTAGTGTGTGTGTATCATCGTGTGTGTGTATCATTGTGTGTGTGTGTGTGTGTGTGTTAGTGTGTGTGTGTG